>NW_016823088.1:0-1772 GCF_001698545.2 Rhinopithecus bieti | reverse complement strand
AGTAGGACTGGGGTAACCAAGTCTGGAGGCTGCACTACTTCAGCCCTGTTGTTTTCAGAATGGTCAGGATCTGTCACTAACAGTTCACTTTGTTTGTTTGTTTGTTTAGAAATAAGGTCACCAGGCACGGTGGCTCACACCTCTAATCCCAGCATTTCGGGAGGCTGAGGTGGGCAGATCACAAGGTCAGGAGTTTGAGACCAGCCTGACCCAACATAGTGAAACCCTGTCTCTACTAAAAATCCAAAAATTAGCTGGGTGTGGTGGCGCACACCTGTAATCCCAGCTTCTCAGGAGGCTGAGGCAGGAGAATCGCTTGAACCTGGGAGGCGGAGGTTGCAGTGAGCCGAGATCGTGTCACTGCACTCCAGCCTGGGAAACAGAAAGGCTCCGTCTCAAAAAAAAAAAAGAAAGAAAAGAAAAAGAAACAGGTGTTGCTCTGTCACCTAGGGTGGAGTGCAGTGGCACAATCATAGCTCACTGCAGGCCAGGCACAGTTGCTCATGCCCATAATCCCAGCATTGTGGGAGGCTGAAGTAGGAAGATCACGTGAGGCCAGGAGTTCAAGACCAGCCTAGGCAACATACCAAGACCCCATCTTAACAAAAAACTAAATAAATAAACCAGAACAAAATGTCTCAGGCCCGTAGTCCTAGTTACTTAGGAGGCTGAGATGGGAGGATGGCTTAAGCCCAAGAGCTCAAGGCTAAAATGAGCTATGATCATACCACTGCAGTCCAGCCTGGGTGACAGAGTGAGACCCTGTCTCTTTAAAATAAGATAGCTCACTGTAGCCTCGAACTCCTAGGTTCAAGGAATCACCCCACTTCAGCCTCCCAAGCAGCAGGTACTACAGGCACACTACCGTGCCTGGCTAATTTTAAAAGATTTTTCCTTTTTTTTTTTAAAAGACAAGGTCTTGCTGTGTTGCCCAGGCTGGTCTGAAACTCCTTGCCTCAAGTGATCCTCCTGCCTCAGCCTTCTGAGTAGCTCGGACTACAGACAAGACCCACTGCTCTCAGTTTGCCAGTTTACTTTTATGGTTACCTCCTATTTATAGCAAATAGCAAGTAATAATGGTTTTCTATTTATGAAAATAATAAACATTTAAAAAAAATAAATCTAGGATTTATTTTTATTTTATTTTATTTTTGAGATGGAGTCTCACTCTGTCTCCCAGGCTGGAGTGCAGTGGCGCAATCTCAGCTCATGGCAAGCTCCACCTCCCAGGTTCACGCCATTCTCCTGCCTCAGCCTCCCAAGTAGCTGGGACTACAGGCGCCCACCACCGTGCCCGGCTAATTTTTTGTATTTTTAGTAGAGACAGGGTTTCATCGTGTTAGCCAGGATGGCCTTAATCTCCTAACCTCGTGATCCGCCCGCCTCAGACACCCGAAGTTCTGGGATTACAGGCATGAGCCACCGCTCCTGGCCAATTTTTATTTATTTTTTATTTGAGATGGTGTCTTGCTCTGTTGCTCAGGCTGGAGTGCAGTGGCACAATCATAGCTCACTGCAGCCTCAAACTCCAGCCTCAGGCGATCCTTCTACTTTAGCCTCTCAAGTAGTTAGGATCACAGATATGTACCACCATGCCCAGCTGATTATTTTTTTAAGAGACAGGGTCTTGCTATTGCCCAGGTTGGTCTCGAACTCCTAGGCTCAAGTGATCCACCCACCTCAACCTCCCAAGACGCTGAGAATACAGGCATGAACCACCATGCCTGGTCAGTTTTATTTTTAATAAAATCAATTTAAGGCCGGGCACGGTG
>NW_016823087.1:0-7077 GCF_001698545.2 Rhinopithecus bieti | reverse complement strand
AGCCTCCCAAAGTGCTGGGATTACAGGCGTGAGTCATTGCACCCACTGAAAACTATCTTATTCCCCATACGTACCCCTCTTCCTACATTCTCTGTGCAGGAGAAAGTCACTGCTATTTACCCAGTCCTTCAAACTAGAGCCTTAGCAGCCTGTTTTTCCTTTTACTTGCCCTGTTCTTCCACATCTAATCATGTAGCACTTCCTGTTCTCTCCCAAATGATCACAAAACTTTTCCATCCACTTCAGTCATTTCCACTGCCTTTAGCCTCACCTGTTCTTCCAGATGAATGTAATGTCTCTCTCTCTCTCTCTCTCTGTTTTTTGTTTGTTTGTTTGTTTTTTGAGACAGAATCTCTCTCTTTCACCTAGGCTGGAGTTCAATGGCATGATCTTGGCTCACTGCAACCTGTAACTCCCGGGTTCAAACAATTCTACTGCCTCAGGCTCTTGAGTAGATGGGACTACAAGTGCCCACTACCATGCCAGGCTAATTTTTATATTTTTAGTAGAGATGGGGTTTCACCATGTTAGCCAGGCTGGTCTCGAACTCCTGACCTCAAATGATCCACATACCTCAGCCTCCCAACATAATGTCTCTTAATTGGTCCCATTGCTTCCATCAGTCTTCTATTGTGCAGAGAGACCTCACTGCAAACACGTCTGATAGGGACTCCTCACCTCTGTGTGGTTCAGTGACTCGCATGTTTCCAGAATAAAATTTAAACTCTACTTAAACTCTAGTGCTGGACAGTGAATGAGCCTTTTGTATTCCAGGTTCATCCACTGTCCAGCAGTGTAGCTTCAGACAACTGAACTCTAAGGCTTTGTTTGCTCACCTGCCTGAACTCACTGAGCAGTTGTGGGACCTTGAGGAGTTACTTGACTTTCCCATCTAGATTTATGCTGTAAAGTGTGTACAATGGGACTGTTTCTGAGGGTTAAATGAGTATGCCACAGTTGGCACACTGTCAGGCACATAATGCTTGCCAGATGTTGACTGTTCATCTTTATCCTATGAGGCCAAAGGTACCCCACTGTGGGGTTCTCAATTTAGTATAAGAAGATAATGCTTTATGATTTGTCAGTAGAAGAAATATCTGAGGCTGGGCATGATGGCTCATGCCTGTAATCCCAGCACTTTGGGAGGCCGAGGTGGGTGGATCACCTGAGGTCAGGAGATCAAGACAAACCTGACCAATGTGGTGCAACCCTCATCTCTATTAAAAATACAAAAATTAGCCAGATGCAGTGGCACATGCCTGTAGTCCCAGCTACTCAGGAGACTGAGGCTGGAGAATTGTTTGAACCTGGGAGGTGGAGGTTGCAGTGAGCCGAGATTGTGCCACTGCACTTCAGCCTGGTCAACAGAGCAACACTCCATCTCAAAAATAAATAAATAAGTAAATAAAAGAAATATCTGAGTACCCCTGCCATGGAAAGAAGAAACAGAGGGAGAAAAGGGAGTTGGTAAGTCCTAGCATTACAGAGCTGGGAAGGATGTGTTCAGTCCCTATTTTATAGACCAGGAGGGGAAAGTGTGATGTGTCCCAGGCTTTCATTCAGGATACACAGCCATGACTCTCTATTGAGAGTGGGACCTGGGCCCTGGGGGTAGCTATGGTGGAGTTGCAGATAAGAACTAACACTTGTAAGACAGGAGAGACGCATTTAATTACAAAAACAGTCAAAAACTTGTGTATAACTATATTTGGTGAGCAAATGAAAGCCATCAGACTCTGAAAAACAGAAATGCTCCTGGAACTGACTTTAGTAACTGGGTTTTCTTGCTTTTTGTTTTTTGTTTTTTCTTGAGAGAGACTTTCACCTTTGTCAGCCAGGCTGGCATGCAATGGTGTGATCTTGGCTCACTGCACAACCTCTGCCTCCTGGATTCAAGCAATCCTCCTGCCTCAGCCTCCCGAGTAGCTGGGATTACAGGTGCCCACCACCACACTGAGCTAATGTTTTGTATTTTTAGTAGAGACAGGGTTTCACCATGTTGGCCAGGCTGGTCTCGAATTCCTGACCTCAGGTGATCCACCCCCTCAGACTCCCAAAGTGCTAGGATTACAGGCATGAGCCACCACTCCCAGGTGTACTAGGGTTTTCTATTGAGTTTCTTGCTGAGAGTGCCTTCCAATAATAACTCCCCTGCACTTTCTTCAGGACTGGAAAGCTCAGGCAGCCCAGGGTGAATAAAAGCCTGCATAGTGCAGTCACCACAGAGGGGCAGGGTGGCCACAAGGTGGGCAGCAGCAGGGATGGGCATTGTGAGGCCTTGGGTGGGGCTGTGGGGCTGGACATTGTGAGTCACTAGCCTGGCCTGGCTGTTTCCTGGTAACCAGGTGACATAGGAAGCTTTGTGGGTTATAGGCATCAGCCAGGGCCAGCAACCCTCAGTCGGTAGCTAGTAGTGGAAGGAGGAGGAGCTCCGACTGTGTTGTCTCACAGCAGTTTTTGTGCCTCTTGGCGCTTGTCATGTTCGTTTATTTTTCAGAGAAAACAGCAGGTCCCCGACATCATAGACCAGCCAGTTTGGGAGGTGGCGGCAGAATAAGGGCTGAAGCCCCAGATCTCCCTGGGGTCAGGCTGCTTTTACAAGTGCTGTGCCAGCCTCAGTAGTGTGGCTGCTAGGACAGCACCGTTTCAGTTTCATCGAAGGCTCAGGCAGGAGTGGAGAGGAGTGCGGGTGCCCCATGGGGTGTATACTGACCTGTTGTATCGACTCCACCTGTAGCTGGTGCAGGGGGAATGTGGCACCCTGTTATGAATCTGATATTTATGAGGCTGTGGCTGCTGCAACATCAGAATCCACTACCATAGAGCCTGGCAAGTTGGATGTGGGAGCCACAGAGGGCCACAGCCTCCCAAAGTGCTGGGATTACAGGTGTGAGCGATTGCTCGGCCAAAAAAATAATTTTTATGTAAACTAGTTAACCAAAAATCACCCCCATACTTGTAAACATTTTTTCATGGTAGAAAGTGTTCAAAGTCATGTCTCTCAGCTTCACTGGTGTAGCTAGAGCAGGCTGTGTGAGCTTGGCCTGTTTGAATGAAGCTTGATTTTTAGGGAATCTCCCCAGGGAGAGTCACACAGGAGCTGCTGAAGCCCCTGATCACAGGGCCCCAAAAGGGTGTGTAGAAGTCATTTCAGAAGATGACTTACAAATGGGAAATCATCACTATTTTTAATTATAGCATTTTAATATTGAATTTTTAAATGATCTCTATGAAAAAGAATTTGTGATTAATACAATAGAGTAATTTGGGTAAAATTGAGTCCATTTCACCAATAAAATAGGCTTTTAATCAAGTAATAAATCCTTTAAAACAGATGTTAAATGTGGCACCAGCATAATTGGATCCTAGTGTACTGCCATGGTCTTGAATACGTTAAGAAAATGCCATTTGTTTTGTAGACTTTCAAAACATTTGAGAGGGAGGAAGGCACTCTTCCATTGACCCTCAGCGTGCATTTATTTCCATTTTGGGTTGACTGTTTTGTGTTGCTGCCTGATGCCTCTAGTACAAGGCCAAGACCTCCATGTCTCATGTTTTTCCTGCTCCCCTTCTCTGCCATCCCTCTTCCCCTCAGGGGAATAGCCCAGCATCAACTCAGTCCATGCTTGCTAATCAACCACCTCCATACACCACATCCAGCAAAGCTCCCTGAGTGACTCACAGTCACCAACCACCGGTGCACTGATCTTTCCTCTGTGTCCTTCCAGCTCATCCTGAGGACGGCCTGTTTTTAAGATGTTCACCAGAATGCAAAGATGAAGATGATGGTGAAGATGGTGATGATGATGATGATGGTGATGTCCAGGTAAGACCCACTTTTTTTGTCTTCCACAGCAATCTTGCTTTCCTGATTCTTCTCAATTAATTTTGATGTGAAAACCTGGCAATGCACATTATGTACACTGTACACTATTGTCTTTGTGGGGCTGGAATTCAGTAGGAGTGTCTTCCCAACTGATACTTGGTACATTATGCTGCTTCTAAATGAACGCATCCATTATCAACTGGAATACTGAGACATTTTCCACAATACCAGTTTTCCTCCTTGGATGAAGCATTGTGTATTTGCATATTTGAAGGTTAATTCTGTGAATAGAGGTCTTGTTTTTCTATAGCTATCCTCTGTGCTAGTCTTTGGGTATTTTGACCTATGGCTCAATCACTGTACTGCCTTCTGGTTTTTTATCATTGTCCAGAGAATAACAGATCTGTGTGAAGCACACAGCAGAATCTGATTCTCATGTTTTCTTTTATATAATTGCAGATAAAAGCTTGGAAAGAAAGCGGTATGTACCATGAAATAACTCACTTCCCGAGGAGAAAACTTGCTAGGTTCATGGTAGAGAAACCTGATTCTGGCTTCCTGCTGGGAAAGAGGCTTGGGGTTTTCGTGAAAGTGATTTTGCCAGTATAGAACTCTGGCCCAAAAAGCTGTAGGAAGGTTTGTCAACCCAGAAGAAAGATTTGGGGATCATGTATGAAGCAGCGTGGGTTGGGAGACTAACCCATCATTCAGCTTCAGCTAAAGTAGGAGGAGTGGGTGAGTCACTCTGATGACTTATCCTGCTGGTTTTGTTTCTAAAGACTTGATGCTGGAGAGTATAAGTGACGAGGAGACTCATCCAGTCCCAGGAGCCTCCAGGTTATCCCTGCTGATTTTGAGGAGGGGCTGTAGGAGGGGGTTTGAAATCAGAAAGAAAGTGGAAATATGTGTGAGGTCTGGCTTGTTGTTTTCAGAGTTTCATGGCACCATGGTAAGAACTGTCTGTATGGGCTATGAGGGTGCTGCGTTCGTGAGAGATTCTCTTTGCAGTCCACCTGCTCTTTTCTGCCTGTGGAACATCAGAGCCTTTGGTTTAGATTAATCAACACTCCTTGGGATCAGTCACAAGGGGTGTAGGCTTAAGCACTGGGTATCATCTGTGTTGAAGGGAATCTGGGGGACACAGCTTTCTCACAGGCATTTCCTGGAACCTAGAGACACAGTTCTTCTGCTGTGTGCCAAGGAGAAATCGAGAATCACCCTCTGAACTTTCAAGACTTGTTAGTGCACAGTCATGTTTCTGTCCTCACTGTGCACTCCTGGTTTAAAGGGATCTCCTGGGATGGATGGCGGAGTGAATATTCACTCTGGGCTCACTGGTAAAACTCCAGTCTCCTTTGAAGGGAGGAGGAAAGTTTGACCTTGAGCACATTTCCAGCCTCCACTTCCCAATCCAGTCACAGATTCTGAGATGAGGCTACTTTCTCCCCAGTTCTCTAATTTTTGGGGAAGCCAAGAATTTCTTCCCACAAAAGATAGTATCACAATATTTCCTGTTTTCAAAAATTTGGCTTTGGTTTTGTTCTCTAAGTTGATATTCATCACTTGAGTTCTAGACTTTTTCCTTTTCTTTCTTTGTTTTCTTTTTTTTGGGGCTGGAGTCTTGCTCTGTCACCTAGGCTTGAGTGCAGTGGCAGGATATTGGCTCACTGCAAGCTCCGCATCCCAGGTTCATGCCATTCTCCTGCCTTGGCCTCCCGAGTAGCTGGGACTACAGGCACCTGCCAACACACTTGGCTAAGTTTTTATATTTTTGACAGAGACAGGGTTTCACCATGTTGGCCAGGCTGGTCACAAACTCCTGACATCAGGTGATCTGACCGCCTCAGCCTCCCAAAATGATCAGATTATAGGCGTGAGCAACCATGCCTGGCCAGGGTTAATTTTAATATAATTGTGTCTATCTCAAGTAATGATGCTTTGAGTATTTTTGTCAATGGTTTTGGAATAACACCAGCACTCACTTCTGTGGAGTAGACTGTTAGAAGGGGCANTCTCTAATTTTTGGGGAAGCCAAGAATTTCTTCCCACAAAAGATAGTATCACAATATTTCCTGTTTTCAGAAATTTGGCTTTGGTTTTGTTCTCTAAGTTGATATTCATCACTTGAGTTCTAGACTTTTCCTTTTCTTTCTTTGTTTTCTTTTTTTTGGGGCTGGAGTCTTGCTCTGTCACCTAGGCTTGAGTGCAGTGGCAGGATATTGGCTCACTGCAAGCTCCGCATCCCAGGTTCATGCCATTCTCCTGCCTTGGCCTCCCGAGTAGCTGGGACTACAGGCACCTGCCAACACACTTGGCTAAGTTTTATATTTTGACAGAGACAGGGTTTCACCATGTTGGCCAGGCTGGTCACAAACTCCTGACATCAGGTGATCTGACCGCCTCAGCCTCCCAAAATGATCAGATTATAGGCGTGAGCAACCATGCCTGGCCAGGGTTAATTTTAATATAATTGTGTCTATCTCAAGTAATGATGCTTTGAGTATTTTTGTCAATGGTTTTGGAATAACACCAGCACTCACTTCTGTGGAGCAGACTGTTAGAAGGGGCATATCTTTCATTGTCATAAATCATGCCAAACTTTTTCCAAAATGATGACACCAATTCATGCTCCTCTAACAGCATATGTGAGTAGCCATTTCTCCAAATCCTCGTGGACTCTTAGTTTTATCACTTTCTAAAAATTCCATCACTGTGGTTAGTCTTTCATTTGTATAACATATTACTTAACATTGTTACCAAAAAGAAATGTTGTTTTACTCTAATGCTGAAGTGCAGTAGGTTTGTTTACACCTGCCTCACCACAGACACCTAAGTAATGCATTGTGCCGACATTACAACAGTTACAACTTCGCTAGGCAAAAGGAAATTTTCCGCTTTGTTATAATCTTATGGGAGCACTGTCATACATGTGGTCTGTCACTGAGCAAAGTGTCATTCTGCCCCATATGACTGTAGTTAATAAGCAGGTACTTAAGTTATAAGAATGAAAATAATAACAGATATAAATTGAGTATCAGATACTCTATGGGTACTTCTCTATGTTGCCTCCTTGAAGTGTCACAATCACTTTGAGACAGAATTAGTTTTGCTATAGTCATTATACAGATGAGGAATGTGAGTCTCATTTAAGTAAATTACTCATGAGATACACGAAGAGCTGGATCTCTTTAACACGAAAGGCTAATCTATAAACTAACATGCTAGTAGCCTGTGGTGGCAAAGTAGACTTA
>NW_016823086.1:0-951 GCF_001698545.2 Rhinopithecus bieti | reverse complement strand
TCAAAATAATCACACTAGGTTTCCTGAAGTTTTTTATTAGTAACTCTTGTTTGCAGCAGTACAATCTGTATGTGTTTGTGTGTGTGTATATATATATATATATATATATATTAGACAGAGTTTCATTCTTGTTGCCCAGGCTGGAGTGCAATGGTGTGATCTCGGCTCACTGCCACCTCCACCTCCTGGTTTCAAGCGATTGTCCTGCCTCTGCCTCCAGAGTAGCTGGGGTCACAGGTATGTTTCACCACCCTCAGCTAATTTTGTATTTTTAGTAGAGATGGAGTTTCACCATGTTGGTCAGGCTGGTCTCGAACTCCTGACCTCAGGTAATCCACCTGTCTCAGCCTCCCAAAGTGCTGGGATGACAGGTGTGAGTCACTGTGCCCTGCCTATTTTGTATTTTTTAATCTATCACACTCTAAGAACAAATATTATATTTTAAATCAATTTGTAGATTCAGTGCCTAGAACAAACCCAGCATTTTGTAGATTCCAAAGAATTATTTCTTGTATAAATGATGAATAACTTAAATAAGTTATTATGTATAACATCTGTATACAAACAATATATTACCTCAAAACACAGTGATAATATTTGTTGTGTATAAAATGATTTCAATCTCAACTGAAAGTATTTTTTGCTTGAGTTATTGTCATATGTAGATACTCACATTGTTTTATTTATGCAAAAATGTTTGTAACTACTGTGCACATTTTCGATACTTAAGCCTTTTGGTCTTCCTGCCATAGGGAATACTGTGCCTCTTAAGAACATGAACCTATTTTATTTCATTTCTTAGCAGATTTCTTAATGAAATATATACCGTGCTATTTTGTTTAACACATAAACAGACACCCTGTCAGAAGCGAAGAGCCATCCACTCCACCATTACCACCCATCCCTCTGCTAGTGTGGCTGCTGAAGATGTTCCCTATGGCAGAGGACTTT
>NW_016823085.1:29640-31328 GCF_001698545.2 Rhinopithecus bieti | reverse complement strand
CGTTTCTAACTTTAAACATTCTTTGAATCACCTGGATGTTTAATATTTACATAGCCTTATTGTAGTCCTATCTTCATATCTGCACAGTCTCATAGATGCTAATAGAATAGAAACAAAATTACACTCCTGTAATTTTTTTTTTCAGAGTTTGATAAGGTTGTGTTAAACTCAGGTAATGAGGGTTTCTCTCTTTCTGGACACAGGTTGCCTATTAAAAAGGGATTCGTTGTTTCTTTGAAGTTAGATAGACTTTCTTTGTATATTTACTTGTACTTGGAGTCTTTTTATGAATTTTTTGTTTTGTTTTGTTTTGTTTTGTGAGATGGAGTCTCACTCTTGCCCAGGCTGCAGTCTGTGGTGCAATCTTGGCTCGCTGCAACCTCCACCTCCCAGGTTCAAGTGATTCTCCTGCCTCAGCCTCCTGAGTAGCCAGGATTACAGGCATGTACCACAATGCCCAGCTAATTTTGTATTTTTAGTAGACACGGAGTTTCTCCATGTTGGTCACGCTGGTCTCGACCTCACAACCTCAGATGATCTGTCCGCCTTGGCCTCCTGAAATGCTGGAGGTGTGAGCCACTGCGCCTGGCCATTAATATTTTTTTGACATTGGATTTATTGAAAGTTTCTTTCATGGTGATAAGTCTTTGGCTTTTGTTGAGTATGGTCTTGTTGCTTACACAGAATTTTTAATGCCCTATAAATATGTTTATAAATAGGATATAAATATTTATAGTTTTATCTTATGACTTACAAAACATGTATAATTCTGTCAGTTTGCTTCTTTTTTTCTGATAACCTTTTTACATTTTGCCATTTTTCCTTGCCAGATAGGAATTTGATTATATTTTTTAACGAATTTTTTTGTTGATGCTTTCTGTCCGTATCTTTCGTTCCCTTTTGCTTGAGTTTATTGTGTCTTTTTTTTTTTCTTCCAGTTTTCTGTGTGTGCATATGTAGGAGGCTTAGCACATTTATATTTAATTTCACTTTTTACAGTATATGCAATTAAAGTTGCTCCCCTGTCCTCCCCTCTTTTGACTCAGCATTTCACTCTATTGCCCCGGCTGGAGGGAGTAGTACGATGTCGGCTTACTGCAACCTGTGCCTCCCAGGTCCAAGGATTTCTCGTACCTGAGCCTCCCAAGTAGCTGCATGCCGTCACACCTGGCTAATCTTTTGTGTGTGTGTTTTTAGTAGATAACAAGATTTAACCATATTGGCCAGGACCATGTTGGGTAGGCTGGTCTCAAACACCTGACCTCAAGTGATCCTCCCACATTAGCTTCCCAAAGTGCTGGGATTAGAGGCGTGAGCCACAGGACCTGGCCTCTATAGACGTTTTTCTCATTACCCCTGAATTATTTAAGTTTTTCCCTGTGTTTTCAAATGTATGTATTTATTTATTGGGCTGTATTGTAAGGTGCCTGTGTTTAGGACTATTACATATTATGTCACTATTTTCCTTTTAACATTAAGACATGATGTATTTCAATGCTGATGATGATTCTGGTCTGAAATTTTGTTTTATTTCTGGCTTTTTTTGTTTTTTGTTAATGTGCCTTTTTAAAACAATTGTTTTTCTCCCTCATACAAATCATATAATTTTTTAAAAACTAAAGAGTTTGCAGTGGTTTTAATTTTAATCTCCTGTTAACAAGGGTATGCAAGGGGGAATTTTTTTTTTT
>NW_016823085.1:18245-26692 GCF_001698545.2 Rhinopithecus bieti | reverse complement strand
TTTTTTTTTTTTTTTTTTTGAAACACGGTCTTAGTCATAGGCTGGATTGCAGCAACCGAGTCATAGCTTTCTGAAAGCTCAGACTGCAAGGCTCAAGCAATCCTCTTTCCTCATCCTCATTGGTGGCTGGGACTACAGGGGCATGCTACCACAACCAGCTAATTTTTTTTTAAGTAGAGAAAGAGTTTCACTGTGTTGCCCAAGTTGGTATTGAACTCCTGGCCTCGAACTCCTGGCCTCAAGCAATCCTCTTGCCTTTGCTATTTCAAGTGTGAGCCACAATACGCAGCCACATTTTTTTTTTTTTTTTTCCTTTTTTTGAGACAATCTAGTTCTGTTGCCCAGGCTAGAGTACAGTGACAAGATTATGGCTCATCAAGCAGTTCTCCCACCTCAACCCCCCCAGGTAACTGACCACACGTACCCACTTCATGATTGGCTAATTTTTATATCTTTTGTAAAGATATAAAAGATTTAAAAGATATAAAGATTTCAACATATTGTCCAGGCTGGTTTTAAATTCCTGAATTCAAGCATCCACCTGCCTCAGCCTCCCAGAATGCTCGGATTACTGGGGTGAGCCACGGCACACCCAAGCTGGCCAAAAAATTTAAGTGTGTAGTGCTTATTAGTTTTTGGGAAATAGTCACTCTCTCAACATTACTTGTGAAAGCTAATAAATTTTTAAGAGCCGTTGTCAAGATTATTTTAGCAATATTGCTAGCTGTGATGGCTCACACTTACAATCCCAGCACTTTGGAGGCAGAGGCAGGCAGTTACCTTGAGCCCAGGAGTGGAAGACCAGCCTGTTCAATCTACTGAGACCCCCATGTCTACAAAAAAAAAAGAAAAAAAAAATTAGCCAGGCATGTTGGTAAGTGCCTGTAGTCTCAGCTTCTCTGGAGGCTGAGATGGGAGGATCGGTTTAGCATGGGAGGTCGAGGCAGCAGTGAGTCATGATCACACCACTGCACTCCATCCTGGGCGACAGAGCAAAACAAAAACAATACAAAAAAACCCCATATGTTTGTGTGTGTGTGTATATATATATGCACACACACATACCCTTATACATACACACATACATACATATATGTTTCTAGAATGCTTTTCTACTTTACACTGGTTTATTTCTCCTTTTTTGGTTTACTAGCTGTTAGTTGTTTTCTCATCTTCATACCATTGTAGCTAGGACTGAAGGCATGCACCACCACATCTGGCTAATTTTGGAGTTTTTTATAGAGATAGTGTCTTGCTCTGTCACCCAGGCTGGAGTGCAGTGTTGTGATCATAGCTCACTGTATCCATGACTTCTTAGGCTCAAATGAGCCTCCCCTGCCTTAGCCTCCCAAGTAGCTGGGACCACAGGTGCACCACCACATCCAGCTAATTTTTAAATTTTTTTGTAGAAAAGGGATCCAACTATTTGCCCAGACTTGTCTAGAACTCCTGGGCTCCAGTGATCCTCTTCCCATGCTCTCTCAAAATACTGGGATTACAGGATTAAGCCACCACACCTGGCCTAAATTATTTTTTAGAGTGGATCCTCTGGATCATTCTGTTTGTCTTCCAGTTCAGCTGATCTCTAAGCTTGGTTCTTACTGCATAGGCATGAGAAATTACTGTTAAATCATGGGAACTTATCTTTCACCTTTACTTATCAAAATTGTGGTACTATTATTACCATTAAGAGCATGGTTTTGTTCTGGTTGTAGGAAGAAACTGGCAGTTCTAACCCAAGAAAGCTTACTAATGTAAAGGTGTGGTCATCTTTACAGTGAAGTGCAAAAAAGCCTCTTTTGTCTCTGTCAGTTTTTGCCATGATAAAATAGGACAATAATCAGTCAAATGTGTTGCTGAAGAATGATTGCTCACTATAGTAAAGATTGGATTGGTGGGCAGCCATTATCATGGGCTCAGGTATATAGTAGGAAGATGTATATGACGTAAAATTACACCTAACCCCCTTTCATTTAAGATTTTGAGTGAGTAGCTGTTGTGCTGAATAAAGTCCTAGAATGTAGCAGTTAGTGGTTGGTTTCTCACTTGTTTGAGCTCTTTTCTCTTCTTTATTGCCTGTTTCAGAATGATAAAACCAGAATTTATTTATCTGTGGCGCAGATGTCTGGTTACATACATGAGACGCTAGCACCACATCCCTAAGGGGTCACTGATACCAACATTTCCCTGCATTTATAAATATTTGTAAATATTAGCAGTTATTGACCCTGCTAATGACAGTTGAACTGAATGATAGCTCCACTTTTTCAAGACCTCACCTCCTAGAAAATTCTAGGATGTTGAGTGTCAGGGTAAACACATAAAGATTGTTTAAAGAATGATATGCTGTCCAGCTAGGTTGCAAAGTTGAGTAATAACAGTAAATAAGTCATGTGGTAGCTTGGGTTAATAATATGGAGCTCACTGAATATTGGAGAACTGCTTGTTAGTAAGGGAGTGATCAAAGCAGTACTTCAAGAAGATTCATCTGGTGTGTAAGAAATGTTCTGTATCTTAATATAAATAATGCAAGTACCAGTTAACACTTATGTAATTAATATAAATAATGCAAATTCCAGTTAACACTTTAATGTTGTTTGTCATGCTAAATACTTAAGCATTATGAATTTTATGTAAGATGATAATTGAACTTTTAAAAAAATATAAAAAAGCCAAGCGTGGTGGCCTGTAGTCACACCCACTCAGGCTGAGCGGGGAAGAATTACTTGAGCCCTGGAATACTAGGCTAGTGTGAGGAACAAGACCGAGTATCTTCTTCTTTTTTTTTTTTTTTTTTTTTTGGAGTCGGAGTCTCACTCTGTCGCCCAGGCTGGAGTGCAGTGGCATGATCTTGGCTCACTGCAAACTCTACGTAGCTCCCGGGTTCACGCCATTCTCCCGCCTCAGCCTTCTGAGTAGCTGGGACTACAGGTACCCACCACCACACCTGGCTAATTTTTTTTGTATTTTTAGTAGAGATAGGGTTTCACCATGTTAGCCAGGCTGGTCTCGATCTCCTGACCTTGTGATTCTCCCACCTTGGCTTCCCAGAGTGCTGGTATTACAGGCATGAGCCACCATGCCTGGCCAAGACCCAGTATCTTTAAAAACCAAAAAAACAGAAACACTGTCAATCTGTTTGATTTGATCTACCTGCCCTTTCCTGTCTTGTTGTAGCCCATGTATCACTGGAAATCAGTTTGTTCCCTTTAATTTTACATTGATAGGTCATTGAAAAATAATTTTAGCATTTCAGAAATGTGAATATCATGACATTTTAATATGTGATATAAAAATTAATGTTTGGTATACTTTATTCCCTGGTTTAGGAGCTGTGACTAATGAGAATTAAAGGCCATGGATGAAGATGAATTTGAATTGCAGCCACAAGAGCCAAACTCATTTTTTGATGGAATAGGTATTAGTATTTCTTGGGTTGTTTCACTTCCCATCTGCTGGATTTGGAATTACTTATCAAAATTGCAGAATCTGATGTTAATTCATATTTAAGTACTTAGGTCCATACTTAGGTCCTGTCAGAATCTCATAGCCAACTCATAATCTTGTTAATTAAACCATCAGTATCAAAATCTTACTGTTACCCTTCAGTTGTTCCAGTTTTTCCAGTTATGCAAATAAATCCTGCTAGTTCTCCCTTTGAAATGTTTTCTATTTGTGTTAGTTTTCTATTTTTCCATTGATATGTTTCAAAAAATTTACTAATCTAAAACAGGACAAATTTATCTCAAGAGTTCTATAGGTCAGAAATGTGGCTCAACTGAGTTCCATGTAGAATTATACAAGGTTAAAATTAGGATGTTGGCCAGGTGTGGTGGCTCACATCTGTAATTTCATTGCTTTGGAAGGCGGAATTGTGAGGATTGCTTGAGATCAGGAGTTGAAGAACATCCTGGGTGCTGGGCAACACAATGGAAACCCTGTCTCTGAAAAAACAAATTTTTTTTTAATTAACTGAGCATGGTAGTGCATACCTCTAGTTCTAGATGCTCTGGAGGCTGAGGTAGGAGGATTGCTAAACCAGAAATTAAGGCTGTGGTGAGCTATAATGGCACAGCTGTACCCCAACCTGGGTAACAGAGCAAGAAAAAAAAAATCAAGCTATCTGCAGGGCTGGAGGCTCTTGACTTCGAAGAATATCCATACTTTTAGGTAAATTTAGTTTCTTTTTGTTGTACAATGGAGATACTGTTTGTTGTTCCCTACAGTTCATCACCGGGGGCCATTTTTTGCTTCCAGAACCTGCCTAGATTTCTTCTCATACTTTGCATGGTGGTTTCCTCAAGCAACAGTCAGTGGAGTCTAACTCATGCTTTTAATCTTTCTGATCTTCCCTTCTGTCACATACATCTTCTTGAATCTAGCCAGAAAACTATTCATTTTTAGAGCTCACATGATTAGATTTGATGCACCAGGGTAATCCGGGATGATTGCCCAGTTTTAAATTCATAATCTTAATTACGCCTGAAAAATTTCTTTTGGCATGTCATGTAACATATTTACAAGATTTATAGGGATTAGGGTATGGACATCTTTGTGGGACCGTTCTTCCTGCCACCATCTGCACCTGGTTCTCATATGTCTCTGGCAAATGTAAAAAAACATCCACCCTCTCTCAAGTTTCCCAGTTAAAAAAAAAAAAAAAAATCTTATCTGAAATTAATCAGCTCGGAAGTGCTAAGTATCATTTAAATCAGATGCTAATAATTCTCTGGGTATCAGTCATTAAGTGCAAGTCCTGGGACACAATTCCTCTTTGTCTGCTTCCAAATGTACAGTGGTAGGACAGTTTGGGATATTCTGGTTCAAACAAGGTGACATGAAAGGTAAGAAAGAAATTTTGTGTGAAGAAATTCTGAAATGCAACCAAATTCCCATTAGGTTTCAAGACCTGGGAATAATCGTTTTTGGCCTGAGGCTCTGCCCTTTGAGTGTTCCTTGGTATTTTCTTCAAAGACAGCAGATATTTGCAGCTGAATAGTTTTATTTCCTGCTTCCTGCCTCTGGAATTCTGGTAGTCCAACAGTTCATTGTATTAATTGTGTCCCTTTCAGTTTAAGCTAGCAGTGCTTCTTTTGAAAAAAAAATTTGTGTGTGTCTTGGGGATTTATTGTAGTAGACGAGAGGCTCATATAATTTTTTCTGAGATTATCCTATGTATGTTTTTGACTTCTGCTAAAATGGTTGAAGCCCAATATCCTTAGATTTCTTAGAAGTGCTGGGTATTTGTAGGTCACACTTTTACTTGCTTGAAAAAGACTTAATTCTCTGGCCTTTTGATCTTTCCGTTTCCTTTCCCTCCACTTCCTTTCCTTTTTCTTTTTACCTTGCCTTGCCTTACCTTACCTTACTCCTTGCCTTTTCTTTTCCTTCCCCTTTCTTTTCTTTTACCTTGGCCTTTCCCTTTCTTTCCTTTTCCTTAAATTTTACTTTCCTTGTGTAATGATCAGGTGCCTGAAGGAACCTTTTGTTCTTTCTGTTTTGTGGAATAGTTGAGAATCCCATACTGTTTTTTTCTCTCTCTAAAATCAGCCGTCCTCACTCTTTTGGGCACCAGGGACTGGTTTCGTGGAAGACAGTTTTTCCAGGGACCTGGGAATAGGGGGGTTTGGGGGATAGTTACTAGATGAATCAACTGCATTACATTTATTCTGCACTTTATTTGTATTATTATTACATGTAATATATAATGAAACAATTATACTGTTCACCAGAATTTAGAATCAGTGGGAGCCCTGCGCTTGTTTTCCTGCAATGATACCATCCCATCTGAGGGTGATGGGAGACAGTTACAGATCGTCAGGCATTAGATTCTTATAAGGAACGTGCAACCTAGATCCCTCACATGTGCAGTTTATAGTACGGTTCGCATTCCTATGAGAATGTAATGTTGCTACTGACCTGACAGGAGGCAAGAGTTCAGGCAGTGATGCCTGTGATGGTAAGTGGCTGTAAATAAAGATGAGGCTTTACTCTGACAAGGAATCTCCTTAATTTAACCTCCCCTTTCACCCCCCAGATGGACAGAAAACTTCTCATTTGTCATGTTTTGCTATCTTTTAATCTTCCAACTATTCATTTTCGCACTGAATTTTACTCTGAGCAGTAAGAAGAAATGAGACCACATTCCAACACTTTCCTGAAATCTTCTGAACTAAAGAATTCATTTTTACAAGTTGTGCTTTCCATATAACCCAGGGAGACAATTTTGCTAAGTGGTCTATCAAGTTGTGCTTTCCACATAACCCAGGGAGACAATTTTGCTAAGTAGTCTGTCTTTTTATGTAACAAAGCTCTTCCTTCTTTCAGTTGGAAACTCACTTTTAAGCCCTTACAAGCAGTGTTACAAAACTCTAGATTTCTACTAGCAGTCATACATGACTTAGATATTCTTTGAGTCCATGTAGGATTTCTCTGCCTTGATCTTTTCTCCCTGTGGATTCTCACTGGCAGAGTTTGTTACTTTTTGTGTTGTTGGTTTTGAGATAGGGTCTCACTGTGTCACCAGGGCTGAAGGGCAGTGACATGATTATGGCTCCTCACTGCAGCCTCAACCTCCTGGGCTGAAGTGATCCACCTACCTCAGCCTCCTGAGTAGCTGGAACTATAGGAACACACCACAATGCCTGGGGAATTTTTTTTTTTTTTTTTTTTTTTTTTTTGAGATGGAGTCTTGCTCTGTCCCGCAGGCTGGAGTGCAGTGGCGTGATCTCGGCTCACTGCAAGCCCCGCCTCCTGGTGTCACGCCATTCTCCTGCCTCAGCCTTCCAAGTAGCTGGGATTACAGGCGCCCGCCACCACACCGGGCTAATTTTTTTTGTGTGTTTTTAGTAGAGACGGAGTTTCACCGTGTTAGCCAGGCTGGTCTTGATCTCCTGACCTCGTGATCTGCCTGCCTCGGCCTCCCAAATTGCTGGGATTACAGGCTTGAGCCACACCGCTCCTGGCCGGGAATTTTTTTAGTAGAAATGAGGTTTTGCTGTGCTGCTCAGGCTGATGTTGAATTCCTGAGCCTAGGCCATCCTCCCACCTCAGCCTCGCAAAGTGTTGTGATTACAGACATGAGCCACTGTGTCCAGCCTGTTATTTTTAACATTCATATTTTTACTATTGGTTTTTTTAAGGAAATTTTTTTTTTTTTTTCTACTCAACAGAATCTAAGCTTTTCATTCTTTAAAAATTATTTTTTTCATTTCTCTAAGAGCTGGAATTTCTCTTCATTCTTGTAAGAAATTTTACAATCTGCACCTATCCAACAGCAAAGCCACTTTACATTTTTAGGTATCACCTATCCAACTGCAAAGTCACTTTATGTTGTTAGGTGTTTGTATAAGCAGTTCTCCACTTCTTGACACCAAAATCTGAAATTATTTTTGTTACTGCAGAGAAAATTACCACAAACTCAAGCAGTTCAAAACAAATTTTATTCTCTCAGTTTCTGTAGAATTCTGTCATGGCATGGCTAGTTTCATAAGGTGTTGCCAGAGTTTTATTCCTTTCTGGTGAATCCAGTTTCATTGTTCTTTAGATGCATCCAATTTCAGTTTATTCAGGTCGTTGGTAGAAGGCAGTTCATGCAGCTGTGGGATTGGAGTCCCCATTGCTGTACTGGTTGTGAGCTAACAGGCAAATCTTTGCTTCTTATGGCAAACTGCCTGTTGTTTCATGCTTTCCATGTGGCCACTGTAGGCATGGCTAATTCGATCCCTCTAATATGTAAAATCTCTCCAATTTATCATTCTGCTTCAGCTCTCCAACCCCAGACATAAAAAGCTCTCTGCTTTAAGTTTTATCTAAGCAGATTGGTCTCAACAAATTATTCTTACAGTTCATGATCTTAATTTTACCTGCACTGCCCATGTGATATAAGTCATAACATGATATATTGTAAGTTCCAGTGATTAGAGAATAAACATCTTGGGGATTTGGTTGGTGGGGGATACAGTGGGATGTAGATTGTCTGGGGTGCTGAGAGAAGTCTTATGACACTGCTTTTTCTTCATGCTAGTTCCTACCATGTAGGCCCTATTACCTCATTCTTAATTGATAGTATTAAGACTGTTTTCTCACTCTTGGTTTCTTTCTTTCACCTACCACAGTAGTAGAATATTCAGCCCTAAAAAACATGTGGATTATTCCTTTCCATTGCCCAGGAAATAAACTATAAATCCCAGCTCCTCTGGAATTGATCCTGTCCTAACTTTTGTAACCTTTTCCCATATTCACAAAAGGAGCCTTTATATCAGGCAGATGCATCCTTACCTCATTTCCAGAACTGCAAAAAAAAAATTACACTTAAACAAGAGGGGGAAAAAAGTATTCTCAATTTCAGATTGCTCAGGGTTCTAAATACATAATACTACAATTAGACTAGAGTTTATTTTTCTGTTTCATACTCTTGTAAGTTAAAATTTTAATGATTTTATTAA
>NW_016823085.1:10192-16649 GCF_001698545.2 Rhinopithecus bieti | reverse complement strand
GTAAGTTTTCATGTTAAAAATTTCTGTTTGTTAAATGAATCAAAAATAGATTCATTCTCTATTTATTGTGTCAATGTTTGAGGAACACCAAGGACATAGTCTGTTTTCCCAGTAGAAATTAAATAACTGTATTTAGTCATGTATACTTACCTGAGATTTGTCATTTTAATTTTTATTTTTTAAGGAGCTGATGCTACACACATGGATGGTGATCAGATTGTTGTGGAAGTACAAGAAGCAGTTTTTGTTTCTAATATTGTGGATTCAGACATAACTGTGCATAACTTTGTTCCTGATGACCCAGACTCAGTTGTAATCCAAGATGTTATTGAAGATGTTGTCATAGAGGAGGATGTTCAGTGCTCAGATATCTTAGAAGAGGCAGATGTATCTGAAAATGTCATCATTCCTGAGCAAGTGGTGGACTCAGATGTAACTGAAGAAGTTTCTTTACCACACTGCACAGTCCCAGATGATGTTTTAGCTTCTGACATTACTTCAGCCTCAATGTCTATGCCAGAACATGTTTTAACGAGTGAATCCATGCATGTGTGTGACATTGGACATGTTGAACATGTGGTCCATGATAGTGTAGTGGAAGCAGAAATCATTACTGATCCTCTGACCAGTGACATAGTTTCAGAAGAAGTGTTGGTAGCAGACTGTGCCCCTGAAGCAATCATAGATGCCAGCGGGATCTCAGTGGACCAGCAAGATAATGACAAAGCCAACTGTGAGGACTACCTAATGATTTCGTGTAAGTCATGGGGTACAGTGATTTTAAGCAATGTTTTTGATACATGTATTTTATAACATAAATAATGGTGAAATTTTATTGATGTTAACTTCTGTAAAATTAAAGTAGAAATCATAAACCTACATGTATTGTTGCTTAGTTTGCATCCCAGAAGATAAACCATAATTAAGTGACATGGTACAGAACAGTTATTTCTATATTAGCATAGAATAGAAAGATGAGAAAAATAAGGAATGAAAATGACAGAATTGAGTCTTATGAAATCATGCAATGTATGATTGGTCTGTTACCTTCAGATTTATCCCTGAGACTTGTAGTCAGCTTTTTTAAAAGTCTTTTTATTATGTAGTCATTTCACTTTCTCCCTTTTTTCTACTTTAGTGTCCCTTTTCTCTTTAAAGTCATGATTTTGTTGTTGTTGTTGTTTAATTCATTATTGGCTTTGGAGTTAAATCTGGTGAATTCCCTGAAATACAGTGGTTGCACCTAAGCAACTAATTTCTTTAGGTTTCAAATTGATTTCAAATTTTACATCATACTAGTTTTATGTTCTGCTCACTGATCCTCATGGGATGCTGGCTTTCTTGATTGTGTTTATAACTTTGTCAACCAGAACATGATTGGGCATATTTTTGCTTATGCAGCAGCTGCCATAGTCTTTCTCTTGCTAGAATCCCTGACTATGTTTCTCAAATATTTTTAACTCAATATCTAGGTATATTTTCTACATTAATATGGTTACAACTTATAGAATCATTGTGTCATTTATTTGCTGATTTAAATAATTTAGTTATCCTAATTGATCAGTTCATTACTATGGTCTTTGAAATGAAGTTTTATAGTGTAGATTTAGTTTAGAGCATTCCCATTAATATTAAATACCACCTACACTCCTCGTCCTGTGTCTTTGAGCATTGCACAGCAAAATATTTGTGCAGGCATTTGCATGGGCACAGGGAGAGTAGGCATTTACCTCTTATATGATCAAGTATACCATTATGGCCTAGTTTTCTGATAATGATAATTTTCTACCTCCCTCTGAACCTGCTTAATGATTTTAAAGAGCCTCATTCAACTGATTTAATAAACATTTATTTCTGTGTGTAAAAACTTACTCTATAAAGTGTTTAAATATTTAAGATTAATAATTTACAGTTTTNTTTTTTTTTTTTTTTTTTGCTAGCTCTTGCTTTCTCCAGAAAAAATATCTCCTAATGCTGCATTTTTAATTAAAACTCTATAGGGCTTTGGGTTGACAGGTTTTTCATAAAGTGTATAGAGGAAGTGTGGTCTGATTTTATATTAATATAGAGAATACTGAGATGCTGTCAGTGACAGTAAGCTTTAATGCTTTCCATAATATTAGAGATGATAATATCTTTTAAATTCTTTAATATAGTTATTTAATATGTAGATTAAAGGTTGTAAAACAGTCTTTAAGTACACTTTACATTTAAAAATGTTATTAGATTTAAGAGCTTATTAATTTTTATGTCTTTAGTGGCAGGTTTTTTCTCCTCTGAAAATCTCGTTTAAAATGATCAGAGTCCTCTATGTTAGCACAGTAGTATATCTGCACAAAAGTGCCCACTGTTACACCCTAAATGCTACAGAAATCAACATGACCTCTTCATATAGTCTTCACAGTATAGATGTTACCACTGACTTTAAAGTTGATTACATCATCCTTAAATACAGGTCCCCCTCAAACCTGTGCATATTTGGTATAAAATATTTGTGGAGTGAACACTTATGTGAACTTTATAGCTGAACATTTGTGCATATCATGTCTCATCCACAGGGCATTTAGTTTAGTTGTTTTGGCACTCCACCTAGTGTTTCTAATAAATTATGACTTTGGTCATAGTGAACATTCAGTAAAAATATTCAGTGAATAAATGAATAAATGAAACCCAATCCTCATATCTCAGTCTGAAAGCCTATGGATCAATACAGTTTGATGATTTATTTAATGATTCTAGTGGCTACTAGAGCACAGTAGGACTGGTAAAATAGTTGTTTGTTATACTTATTTTATATTTTTTTATATTTATACACATTGCATATATTAATTTTGCTTATCCTTCTGTTCTGTAACTCATTATTAGATATATATATCTAAAAATACATATATTTTAGATACATATTACATATATAATTAGTAAGTGTATATATATTTTAAGTTACCTATTAATTTTGTTTTGTTTTGTAAAACCATTTGGCAAAATGGTACCAAATGCAAGAATTTTAAAAGTGTGTATCTGCAAGGGATGATTTCTGAAAAGTGAATAAAGATATTTTAGGGAGATAGGTTGTTTTAAGTTTTGATACATTGCTGAAACAGATGTTTTTTCATAAGACTAAAACTAATGATTTTTATGTAGAAACTCTAAAATACATTTAGAAAATCTTAAAGCACATATGCAGTGTTTCAAAAGGAGATAAGCTAATCAAAGGAGATAGAAATCAAACTGTTGGAATTTAGGAAAGAAGTTGAACGGAGAAATAACGTTATCAAGGTAAAAGAGACTATAAAAGCAGCAATAAAATAAATGTGGATTAGTGTTAATATGACTGGAGGCCTTCTGATTGGGCTTTAGAAAATTGCCAAAATAAAATGGTGAAAAAACAGACATAAAAATGATTATGGACAAGATTAGCAGACATGAGAAACAGAAGGCAAAACTTACATACAGAAAAGAAGAAAACAATTAATGTGACAGAAAGTTATGGAAGAAAGCTTTCCTGAAATTAGGAATGATTTGAGTACAGCAATGAAAATGGCAGAGTAAAGAACACTGAAAAACTTCTCTTTTATGAAAATAATGAGAACAATGGTTTAAAAAAATTATCAGAGTAACATTTTTCAGCTCTCTGAAAACTAAATGATTGTAACAATAGAGGGAGTACTGGATATTGGCAAGACTCTGCCCTTTTAATTTGCTGTGTTTACATCCACTCCTCCCAACCTGTATGTTGGCCTTAAAAACTGACATCTGACAAATATAAAAAAAAGGAGCAGTCAGGGAAGATATAGCAGCTCATGCCTGTAATCCGAGTGCTTTGGGTGGCTTGGCCTGGAGGATCACTTGGGACCAGGAGTTTGAGACCATCCTGGTCAACTTAGTGAGACCCTCTCTCTACAAAAAAACTAAAAAATTATCTGAGCATGGTGGTATGCACGTGCAGTCCCAACTACTTGAGGCTGAGGTGGAAGGATCCTTTTAACTCAGGAGATCAAGATTGCAGTGAGTTATGATTAAGCCACTGCACTTCAACCTAGGTTACAGAGCAACACCCTGAATCAAAAAAAATTTTTTTTTCTTTTAAACAGCAGTTTGGCAGCTACTGGAGGAGGAAGAAAGGCCCATTTTCAGAGAACTGATATTATTTGACCTGTTGGTGGTGACCTGCAAGACCCACCCTTTTTTTTTTTGAGACTTGAGACTTTTTTTTGAGTCTTGCCCTTTTACCCAGGCTGGACCCCAGTGCTGTGATCTCAGCTCATCTTAGCCTCCAACTCCTGGGTTCAAGCAGTTCTTGTGCCTCAGCCTCCTGAGTAGCTGGGACTACATGTGCTGCGCCACCACACCCCGGCTAATTTTTTTGGTTTTTTTTTTTGTATTTTTGGTAGAGATGGGGTTTCTCCATGTTGATTTGTCTGGTCTGTAACTCCTAGCCTCAAGTGATCCACCCACCTTGGCCTCCCAAAGTGTTGGAATTACAGATGTAAGCCACTGCACCCAATACCACACTTAGACTATTTTAATTGAGTTAGACTCTGAACTTCTGTAGTATGAGCCTTCTCCTTTGGGTTGTTGGTTGAAAATTTTAGAGACAACTGTTGAACATCACTGGTTTTTGAGGCAGTTGATACAGTTAGGGCAAGCAATAGATATACTAAAGCTTAAAAGGAATGAAAAGTCCATTAGTGGAATGAAAAGTCCAGAGGGCTTTGAAAAGCTGGGACATATTCCTGATAATCTTGAATGTGATAATGCCAGGTCTGTGGCCCTGGTAAGGAAAAGCTTGGCAAGGCCTTAGACTCACACTTTGGGTAATCTTCAAGGGCTGCCCAAATAAAAGCCAGTATAGAGCTATAAACAGCCTGCATGAATGTTTCAGCATGCATGTAAGAGCCAAAAACTGCTGGTTCTACACATCTGTCAAGTCATAAGCTGAATATGTATTTTATGTAACTAGATATAATTAGATAGACTTTTAAATTGCTGCATCTGAAAACACACACACACTTTAAAGGATTAGTTTAGAAAAATCACAGTACTGTTGTTTGCTAAGCAACAGTAACCAGTCATAACAACACACATTAGGGAAATGAAGAATCTAATTTTCACAGTTGCCAAATAGTATTATTTTAAATGTTCAGTTTTCAACAGCAACAAAAAATGAGACAGGCACAAAACCAAAAAAAGCACAGCCTACGCGCAAGAAAAAGCATAGCCCACAGAAATTCTTTCTAAGGAAGTCCAGACACAGTACTTGCTAGAGTAGCTTATGAATCAGTTTTATTACATTGTTCAAAGGGCTAATTAGGAAGTCATGTGTAAAGAAAGAAAGGAAAGTAGGAGAATGATGTCTCATTAAATGGAGAATATCAAAATCAGAAATTAAAAGTAAATAGAGTCTCTGGGGTTGAAATGAAGATTTCACCAGAGGAACTCAAAAGTAGATTTAAACAGGCAGAAGAAAGAATCAGCACACTTAAAGGAACTTCAATTAAGATCATCTAGTCTGAGGAGAAATAAAAAATAATGAAGAAAAATGAATATGGCCATATATAATCTATGGGATCCCATGAAGTAAGCATACCAACATATACTGTACCACAAGTGGGAGGGAAGAAAGAAATTGGCTTAAAGAATAGTTTAATAATAGCTGAAAACTTCACAAACTTGATGAAAAACTGTAATCGTCACTTGTAAGAAGTTGCGTGAATTACAGGGGATCCATGTCTAGACACAAGACATTTATGTTGTCAAAAGACAGATAAATTTTTTAAAGCAGTAAGGTAGAAGTCACTTCTCACATACAAGTCCTCCTTCCTTTGCTTCCTCTGTCATTCCCTCCTTCCTTTCCTTCCGTTTCATCCATCCTTTTTTTTTCTTTCTTTTTTTTTGAGTTGGAGTCTTTCTCTGTCACCTGGGCTGTAATGCAGTGGTACGACTTCGGCTCACTGCAACCTCTGCCTCCCTAGTTCAAGCAATTCTCCTGCCTCAGCTGCCTGAGTAGCTGTGACTACTGGCGTGTGCCACAATGCCTGGCTATAGTAGAGAGGGAGTTTCACCCTATTAACCAGGATGGTCTTGATCTCCTGACCTCGAGATCTGCTGCCTCGGCCTCCCAAAATGCTGGGATTACAGACGTGAGCCACCGCGCCCAGCTCAAGTTATCCTCTCTGAAAAAGAATAATAGCGATTTTCTCATTACAAAACATGGAAGATAGAAGGCAGTGGCATGATATCAGTCAAGAACTTGAAATTCAACAGAACTATGCTTTAAAAATGAAGGTGAAATTAAAATATTTACAGATAATCAGAACAGCAGCAGTAATCCAGATTGTATAATATTGCCATAAGAAGAGATGTATAGATCAGTGGAACAGAATGCAGAGTACAAAAATAAAACCACATGTCTATATGGCCCGTTGATTTTTCTTTCCTTTTTTTTTTTTTTTTTTTT
>NW_016823085.1:0-9322 GCF_001698545.2 Rhinopithecus bieti | reverse complement strand
TTTTGAGGCGGAGTCTTGCTCTGTCACCCAGGCTGGAGTGCAGTGTCACAATCTCAGCTCACTGCAACCTCTGCCTCCTGGGTTCGAGCAGTTATCCCGTCTCAGCCTCGCGAGTAGCTGGGATTACAGGCGCCTGCCACCATGCCCGGCTAATTTTTGTTTTTTCAGTAGAGATGGGGTTTCACCTGGTTGCTCAGGCTGGTCTTGAACTCCGACCTCAGGTGATCTGCCTGCCTCAGCCTCCTAAAATGCTGGGATGACAGGCGTGAGCCACTGCACCCAGCGAAAACTATTAATAATCATCATTATATTGGTGAACTTAAGGATCAAGAATTATATAGTCATCCGCATCAAAATACTCAATGCTATACACAGTGCAACAAAGCCTAAAGTTTCTGAGGAAAGTATAGCATAAGAATTTTATACACAGACAGCTTATTCAAGTCAAAATTACAGTTAGACATTTTAAAACATCCAGGATTTCAGAAATTTTAGCACCCACGTGTGATAGAGTTGCTACTTGGTACCGTAAACCAAAGATGAATTAGTAGAAAAAGACTCAAGAGTGGAGAACTGATAAAATAATGAGTAGTGATTTTTGAATTAATGCAAAATTGGAGTAAACATGCAAATTAAAGTTATATAACATGGTAAATGTCTACAAAATATTAACTAAAATATTTGCCATGTCACAATGTGCAAATATGTTCATGTTTTCACCTTTTACAGCAGGTGACAGTAGATAACATCTTTACAGTATGGTTCCTATTATTTTTATCATATTTTTCTTTTTTTTGAGAGAGAGTCTTGCTCTGTTGCCTAGGCTGGAGTGCGATCTCAGCTTGCTGCAAACTCCGCCTCCTGGGTTCACGCCATTCTCCTGCCTCAGCCTCCCGAGTAGCTGGGGCTACAGGCGCCTGCCACCACAGCCAGCTGTTTTGTACTTTTAGTAGGGATGGGGTTTCACCATGTTAGCCAGGATGGTCTTGATCTCCTGACCTCGTGATCAGCCCACCTCGGCCTCCCAAAGTGCTGGGATTACAGGCTTGAGACACCTCTCCCAGCCCATATTTTTCTTAGAAGAGTATTTTAAAATCTTTGGTCTTGAATTAATAGACATTTAATTGATATTCTTTCATATATATAACAAATCGAATATTAGATAGTTACTAAGGCTAGACAGTATTGTCAAGTCTTGGAATACATCAGTGCACAAAATAGAGATTCCTTTCCCTCATCGTGATGGACTTCTAGTATGACTGTACATACATCAAATTATTTAAATGTGTATTATAATGTATCTTGGGAAAGTAAAAGAGCTTAATCAAAAGGATTGTGAGTTTCAGAGATGGTCAGGGATGCCTTGCTGGAAGGATGACATTTTGTCATAGACTTCAGTTTGAGTTGTATCACAGATTTCAAAAAGGAAATGCATGTATTGATCTTAGTTCAATAGAGAGGACAGTGACAGTTTGCGTCAAATGCGGCAAGTTAGGCAAGTCAGATGAGGACTCAGAGTTGGTCATGTATTTCTTTGGTGAACAGATTCAGTGAAATCATGGACAAAAGCTTGATGGAAGTATAAGTTTAGAGAAAGAATGTGCAATGAGAATCACTGGAGATACGAAACAGTTGCTTGCAGGAGAAGTGGGATCAAGAGAAGATGGAATTTTTGTTTGTTTTAGTGTTTTTTCAAAAGAAAAGCTTATTTCCTGATGGGAATGTTCCTTTAGAGGGTGATAGATAAATTGATGGTATAAGGGATAACTGAAAAAACTGCAAAAAAGCAGAAAAGAGAAGGTATGATTTAGTGCTTATGTGGGGGCATTGGTTTTAAGTAGAAAGGAATACTGCTTGTCTGTGGCAATGTGCAGGAAATACAAAGTTTGTGAATTAGTTGTTAGCAGTAAGACAGATGGTGCAGACAGTGGATCATCCTTTCTGCTTTGGGTTCTTGGTAAGAAATAAAATAATAGGCAGGTAATATGGGAATTTTAAGAAAATATGGCAAATAGCATCTACTCAAGGTTCATATTTATATATTTAAAGATGACACTATCTACATCATAGTACTTTTTTTCTGTCTAGACTTAGCTGCATAGATGTAGATGCTGACATAAAATTATATCAAGTAGGTTTGTGGTTTTGCCAGTCAAGTATTATGAAATCAGACAGGGGCATGGGAGTTGAAAAAATATGCAAGAGAACAGTTAGAATGACCAGCCATGGAATTAAGCTGTTTTACTTGTTGTTCAAATTGCTATAAAATTTTTGTTTAAAAGTAACATTTCAATTTTAATTTTAAACTTGTATTTGTCCTGCTTTCTGTTCTTTTAGTTGCATATATGCATTGAGAAATATCTGAATAATATTTTGTAAATTCTATTGGTATTTCAGATGGTGTTGTTTTGAGCACTCTTTAATTTTTTAAAAAATACTTTCTTAAATATTAAAGTGGATCATCTCAAGAAAAAGCTGTCTTTTAGAGCAAAGTTGAAGAAGTATAAGGGAATAAATAATAAAACAGTATTTCTTAAATTTGGGGCCCATGAGATATTGGGGGCAATAATACTGTAAAGACCAAAGCAGTTTGGGCAGATTTTGGTTGCTAGACTGTGCAATTTGTATTTTACTTGGTAGGAAAAGGAGTACTAGAGACTAGGGCAGGAGGGTAAAGTGACTGGATCTTTCTTTTAAGAAGACAGATTGATACTATTGTCAAGGTGTTTGGTTGGAAACCTTAGGAGAGAGAAATCAGGTAAACTGTTTTGTTTCTGAGGTTAGTTGTAAATGAAGTTTTAACAACCTGGTTTTGAAAGATGAGACGATTTAAATGAATGGAGAGGCACAAACCATGTGCTTGCATTTTAAGACTGCAAAGCAAAAAAAAGCACCGTTTTTATGATATTAATTTAGACAAAATGCAGTCCAGTGGAAATCCAGTAACCAATTTTTTTCCTCAGGAGAACTGTAATTCATTTTCTGAGGAAGCAAAGAGAAGTGAGATAACATGACCAGCTAAAATTAAGCTGAGTTATAAAGACAGACATCCTTCTCATTTCCTCAACTCTCCCTTTTGTAGCTCATTGGCTTGTGTTATTACAGCAGGTTTTACTAGGATACTTGGAACCTTTAACTCCCTACCTTCTTTCATGCCCTTTCATTTACCTCTCCAGCTTTTTCTACTTAGGTTACTGTGTGAATTCTTTCTTGCCCCTGCCTTAAATTGTAATCTCACTGGGACTGTGTCTTTAGCTCATGATTTTCTTTACATTGCAGATGCTCACTGCATGATCTCAAGTGTTTTTTAGTTAACATTTTGCTGATGGCTTCCAAATTGGTGTTGATCTTCAACTTTCAGAGTTGAATATTCTGTAGGTGGCTTCACATGTCATTCATTCCGTCTTCTCAGTTTATTCTTAAATATGACTCAACTCCAGCCTTTATCCCCATTTGTACTACCTCTGTCCTCATTCAAGGCCTCATTATCTGTCACCTAAATGTACTTGAAGTTCCCTGCGTCATTTCTTGGTCTCTTCAAATCTGCTTTTTTATAAGGCCAGCAGGATGCTTTAGCAAAAATACTGACCTGACTTAGTGACTGCTCTTTTTAAAAGCAGAAATTATCAGATCTCTGATAAGAATCCCCAAGAGTAGGATACCTTGGAGTCTATTTGTGTATACAAGTTCATTCCATACCTGCAGATTCTGATTTTAATCAGATTGAGAAACTTGCAGTCTACCAGAATTAAGTTTGAGCCCCTCTGCCTGGTGCATAAAGTCCTCCATGACCTGGTTTTGGTTTACCAGTTGGTCACATTTCCCACTATGGCCTGATTTGCAGCAGTATTGAAGAACATACTCTCTTACTGTCCTGTCCCCCTACCTGCTGTATTCTTTGCATAGAATAAGTGCTGTTCTCTTTCAGTCTACATGAGATACCTTCACTTTTTTTGGGGGGCCGCTGTTATTGCACTTTGCAGCAATTGCCAAAACATTTCTGACTCCCCAGCCTGTTTTATACGAATACTATCTTGTGGAAACCTTGAAAATTTATAAAATATTATTTCATTGTATGGGAAAACGAATCAGTTTTAATAAAAATAATGTACACCAGTGTTAACATTAAAGATTGCACTAGAGAGTTCAAAATTAATATAATTTTATGTTTAAAGAAATTTTAAGCCAAGTGCAGTTGCCCAAGCCTGTAATCCCAGCAATTTGGGGGGCCTAGGCAACTGGATCACTTGAGGTCAGGAAGTTCAAGACCAGCCTGGCCAATATGGCAAAACCACATCTGTACTAAAAATACAAAAATTGACAACATGTGTTGGCACATGCTTGCACATGCCTGTAATCCCAGCTACTTAGGAGGCTGAGGCAAGAGAGTCACTTGAACTTGGGAGTTGCTGTGAGCTGAGATAGCGCCAATGTACTCCAGCCTGGGTAACTGAGTGAGACTCCTATCTCAAGAAAAAAAAGAAAATTTAATTTTTTCTTCTAAGTAATCTTTTAAATTTACTTTAAGGAATCAGGTAGTGTCTTTCTAAGTGACATTTTGTTTTGAAAATGTATATTAAAATGTGATTTGAAAATATGTTACTGTGTCCAAGTTAGACAGAACTTTTTTCCCCATTGTTTTGGGTTCTTACATCTTGTGTTTAAATAGTTAAGTTTTAGTAGCTTTTAGTAGCCCAGTGTTTCAAGTCCTCATATCCTGGGTTAAGTAGTTAGATTTTATAATATCTATGTTGGTTACAAGGAGATGCTATTTGAAAGTAGTCTGTAATTCCTAGTAAGAAACCAAATTATATTGTCATTGTATATATGTATTTTAATGTTGGCTTTAGAGAATTTTGATTAGACAAATATAGTNCTCCTATCTCAAGAAAAAAAAGAAAATTTAATTTTTTCTTCTAAGTAATCTTTTAAATTTACTTTAAGGAATCAGGTAGTGTCTTTCTAAGTGACATTTTGTTTTGAAAAATGTATATTAAAATGTGATTTGAAAATATGTTACTGTGTCCAAGTTAGACAGAACTTTTTTCCCCATTGTTTTGGGTTCTTACATCTTGTGTTTAAATAGTTAAGTTTTAGTAGCTTTTAGTAGCCCAGTGTTTCAAGTCCTCATATCCTGGGTTAAGTAGTTAGATTTTATAATATCTATGTTGGTTACAAGGAGATGCTATTTGAAAGTAGTCTGTAATTCCTAGTAAGAAACCAAATTATATTGTCATTGTATATATGTATTTTTAATGTTGGCTTTAGAGAATTTTGATTAGACAAATATAGTTTTGGATCTTTTGAAGAACGAGATGGGGAATTTGAAAAGTATGCAAAGATTTCAAAATCTAAATTCTGTGTTTATAAGCCACTGTTAAAAGTTAAGACTAAGAATTTAAAACCTAAAGTAGTCAAAACTATCACCATTGCCTTTTCTAAGTAATACTCATTGTAGTTGAATTGTGAGTGCATTTATCTGCTCTGCACTAATGGAAACCATCTTTTGTTATATTGTTTTTTATTTTTTAGAAAAAACTATTATTGCCTCTAACAGTTTAAACTTACAGCATTTTTCAAACACCAGAGGTTGATGGTTGTTTCTTGTGAATTACATAGATCAAGATTTGAATTCTGGTTTTGCCAGTTACTAGATGTGACCTTAGATAAATCATTTAAGTTTGCTTTACTGTAAAATGTCAACAGTATTATAGCACCTTCCTCATGGAGTTATTATGAGCATTAAGTAATGCTTTCAGTAATCACTTAAAAAGTAACTACATTATTATGATCACATTTAAAAATAATCATCTGTTCATCTGTCTGCTTTTCACTGAACTAGAAATTTCTTGGGTCCATTACCTTTTTTTTTTTTTAAGAGATAGCCTTTCTCTGTTGCCTAGGCTTGCGTGCAGTAGTGAGATCTTAGCTCACTGCAGCCTCTGGCCTGGGTTCAAATGATTCTTGTGCCTCAGCCTCAGCCTCAGCCTCCTGGGTTCAAATGATTCTTGTGCCTCAGCTTCCCAAGAAGCTGGGATTACAGGCATGTGCCATTATGCCCAGCTTTTGTATTTTCAGTAGAAAACATGTTTTGCCATGTTGGCCAGGCTGGCCTGAAGCAATCCACTCACGTCCACCTCTCAAAGCCCTGGGATTACAGGTGCGGATCACCATGCATGGCCTTGGGTCAATTTCTTTTAAAGTTTGCACCTCTGATACTTGCCCGGAGTCTGATTTTTAGTTGTGAATCATTGTTTAATTGAATTAAACATAAATATCTAGCCAAAAGGATAATAAAATATATTCAGCAGAGGAATACCAAAAGGAAACTAAAATGGGAAAGGGGAAATGAAAAAGCTTCTTGGGGTCCTACTCCTCTGTGGTTGGTCTCTTGCTGTGTCATACAGGCCAGGTGGGCCCAGAACAGAGAAAACATTACTCAGTGTTTCTGTAATGGACTGAATATTGAAAAATCTGACTTTTGTGATAAATTAAATTGTACTGTTGTGCTATTGTTCATTAGTCTGTGCCACACTTTCTGTTGTGCTAAAGATAGTAGTCAGTGCCCACAGTGGTGTGTAATGTAAGGTTACATTATATAGGGGTCATATTTTTGGTATTTACTGCAATCCAGAGTGTATTTTTTAAGACATTATTTTTTACTTTTGTTAAAATTTTGAAGTCCCAAGCATAACAGCACACTTGATTCCCTTACTGTGTAACACTTAACAGTTGTAGATACCCTGAGCCCACTGTTGGAAATCATATATTCACTTTATTGGTAAGTAAGGATTCTTTTTTTTTTAATACATAAACATGAAACAGGCTGCCTTAAGTCATTTAAGAAGATACTTAAGCCTACATCTTACTGTATTTGCCAGCAGTAGACCCAGACTCATTACTTCCATGAACTCATGTATATGTTGTGTGTGTGTGTGTGTGTGTGTGTGTGTGTATATTTTTAAATGCATATGTGTGTAGTATTAGATTTAAACAGATTAATATTAGAATTTACAACTATTTTTATATTTATTTATTTATTTTTTGAGAGTTTCACTCTGTCATCCAGACTGGAATACAGTGGTGCAATCTTGATTCACTGCAACCTCTGCCTTCCAAGTTCAAGTGATTCTCCTGCCTCAGCTTCCTGAGTAGCTGGGATTACAGGCACCTGCCACTATGCCCAACTCATTTTTTTTGTATTTTTAGTAGAGACAGGGGTTTCACTATGTTGACCAGGCTGGTCTCAAACTCCAGACCTCAGGTGATCTGCCTGCCTCTGCCTTCCGAAGTGCTGGGATTACAGACGTGCCACCACAGCCAGCCAGAATTTGTTTCTGGCAACCATATTTTGATTTTTAAAAAGTTTATGATTCTCATAAAACAGATAAGACAATTGTATTCAGAAGTACTGAATGTTAGGTAATGCTCATAAAATACATTAGGACTAGTGTGTACTGAATTTACTAGTAGGGCATTATTTCTCAGATCTTCAAGAACATTGGTAAACTGGGTTCTGTGGCTTAAGCTTGTAATCCCAGCATTTTGTGAGGCTGAGGTGGGAGAATTGCTTGAGCCTAAGAATTGGAGATAAGTCAGAGAAAAATAGTGAGACCTTGTCTGTACAAAAAAATAAAAAAATTAGCTGAGCATGGTGGCATACGCTTGTTGTTGCAGCTACTGAAGTAGGCTGAGGCAGAAGGATCGCTTGAATTCTGGAGTCAAAGGTGCAGGGAACTGTAATGGTGCCACTGTACTCTAGCCTGAGTGACAGAACAAGAAAAGACCCCATCTCAAAAAATAAAACAGAATACTTGTAATATTGTATGCTTTTACTTTATGACAAGCAAAGATGATGTATGTCCTTTCATTAGTTTTCTTAAGTTTTAAAGCATCTGCTGTTATTGTTGATGATATGTTTTCTGCCTTTTCAGTGGATGATGCTGGCAAAATAGAACATGATGGTTCCACTGGAGTGACCATCGATGGAGAATCAGAAATGGATCCTTGTAAAGTGGATGGCACTTGTCCTGAAGTCATCAAGGTATACATTTTTAAAGCTGACCCTGGAGAAGATGACTTAGGTAAGAGGAAGCCGTCAGCATTTTATACGTCATCATCCAAATGTTTCAACCAAATGGTGTCAAAAAAATAAACAGGTTACTTTTTTTCATTGATATTTAGCATTTAGTTTAGATTATTTAGGTTGGAAAATTTGAACTCTTTTCCAAAGACAACTTTTAAGACATATTTTTGATTTAGTAATATGAAAATATATGAAAACATGTAAGCAAAATATGTGAAAATGAACTCTCTAATAATTTTTGGAGCTTTCATCTTTTCTGATAGGTGGGACTGTAGACATTGTGGAGAGTGAGCCTGAAAATGATCATGGAGTTGAACTACTTGATCAGAACAGCAGTATTCGTGTTCCCAGGGAAAAGATGGTTTATATGACTGTCAGTGACTCTCAACAAGAAGATGAAGATTTAAGTATGTGGTTTTTTTTTTAAAAAATTTTACTTTAAGTTCTGGGATACATGTGCTGAATGTGCAGGTTTGTTACATAGGTATGCATGTGCCATGGTGGTTTGCTGCACCTATCAACCCATCTTCTAGGTTTTTAAGCCCACCATCCATTAGGTATTTGTCTTAATGCTCTCCCTTCCCTTGCACTCCACCCCACAACAGGCCCCAGTGTGTGATGTTCCCCTCCTTGTGTCCATGTGTCCTCATTGTTTAACTCCCACTTATGAGTGAGAACATGTGGTGTTTGGTTTTCTATTCTTGTGTTAATTTGCTGAGGATGGTGGTTTCCAGCTCTGTGGCTTTTTTTGTGGAAGAGGGTTTTATCTTTCTATAAATAGTGTTTTTTGTTTTTGTTTTTTTGAGACAGAGTCTTATTCTGTCGCCAGGCTGGAGTGCAGTGGCGCAATCTCAGCTCACTGCAACTTCCACCTCCCAAGTTCCTGCCTCAGCCTCTCAAGTAGCTGAGACTACAGGCACGCACCACCACACCCAGCTAATTTTTGTATTTTTAGTAGAGATGAGGGTTTCACCATGTTGGCCAGGATGGTCTCGATCTCTTGACCTCATGATCCGCCCACCTTGGTCTCCCAAAGTGCTGGGATTACAGGCATGAGCCACTGTGCCCTGCCCAAGCTGGTTTTTTTTTTTTTTTTTTTTTTAATGTAACCAATATTTGAAAAAAAAAGCAACACTGCTTTAGAGATTACTATATTGCCATATTCCAAGGAAATATATCAGTGACTATGTATGTTTTCATTGTTGCTTTATAAGCTAATTATGGTAAAAGCCAAGA
>NW_016823084.1:0-958 GCF_001698545.2 Rhinopithecus bieti | reverse complement strand
CAGCCTGAACAATATGCTGAAACCCCATCTATACTAAAAATAGAGAAATTAGTTGGGTGTGATGGCTCATGCCTATAATCTCAGCTAGGCAGGAGGCTGAGGCAAGAGAATCGCTTGAACCCATGAGGCGGAGGTTGCAGTGAGCTGACATCGCGCCATTGCACTCCAGCCTGGGCGACAGAGAGAGATTCCGTCTCAAAAAAAAAAAAAAAAAAAAAAAAAAAACAGAAAAAAAAGAAAAATAAAATCATGCTGGACAGCATCATAAAATCCCAGCACTTTAGGAGGCCAAGGTGGACAGATCACCTGACGTCAGGAGTTCAAGACCAGCCTGACCAACATGCTGAAACCCCATCTCTACTAAAAATAGAAAAATTAGTTGGGTGTGATGGCTCATGCCTATAATCTCAGCTATGCAGGAGGCTGAGGCAGGAGAATCGCTTGAACCCGTGAGGTGGAGGTTGCAGTGAGCCAAGCCGAGATCATGCCACTGCACTCCAGCCTGCGCGACAGAGCAAAACTCCGTCTCAAAAAAAATAAATGAATATATATATATATATATGTATATACAGATCGAGCTCTCTGTTAAATGTAAATATAGAGACACATACAGAATTCTATTATAATGATGGCACATAAAACCATTAAACAACTTCTGTAAATATAAAAACCAAGACTAAATCTGCATACATTTGTTAATAGATACACAATATATTTATAATAACAATAACAAACTGGAAAATACAAAGCTATAGGTTTTGTATTCAATTAAAGTTATCATATTAAAATGTATTGTTTTAACTTTGAGATGTTTTATTTAATCTCCATTTTTCAAAATGATTACATTATATTTCAGGATGACTGCATTATATTTATAGAAAGTATCTGAAACAATAAAAAATAATCAAGGCATGTCACAAAAAAATTAAAATAAAAATTAAGGCAGTAAAACAGGAAA
>NW_016823083.1:0-766 GCF_001698545.2 Rhinopithecus bieti | reverse complement strand
TCATCATAGGCTTCAGTGTGCTCCCAAATTTCCTATTGCAGATTTGACAAAAACGGTGTTATGAAACTGCTGAATGAAATGTATGGTACAACTCTGTGAGATGAATTCACACATCACAAAGCAGTTTCTCAGAAAGCTTCTTTTTGGTTTTCCTATGAGGATATTTCCTTTTTCACTATACACCTCAATGTGCTCCCAAAAATTCCTTTGCAGATTCCATGAAAACTGTGTTAGCGAACTGCTTCATGAAAAGTAACTTGTAACACTGTGAGATGAATTCACACAATACAAAGAACTTTCTCAGAAACCTTATTGCTAGTTTTATCTGAGGATATTTCCTTTTCACTATATTTCTCAAAGTGCTCCCAAATATCCCATTGCAGATTCCATGAAAAAAGTGTTAGCAAATGGATCCATGAATAAAAAGGTGTAAATCTGTGAGATGCAGTCTATCACCATAGGCTTCAATGTGATCCAATTTATCCCTTCTCAGATTCCCAAAAAACAGTGATATGAAACTGCTCCATGAAAAGAATGGTGTAACTCTGTGAGATGAATTCACACATCACAAAGCTTTTTCTCAGAAAGTTTCTTTCTGGTTTTATCTGAGGATATTCCCTTTTCACAGCATTCCTCAATGCGCTCCAGAATATCCCATTGCAGATTCCATGAAAAAAGTGTTAGCAAAGTGCTCAATGAAAGGAAAAGTGTAACTACATGAGATGAATTCACACCTCACAAAGCAGTTTCTCAGAAAGTTTATTTC
>NW_016823082.1:0-946 GCF_001698545.2 Rhinopithecus bieti | reverse complement strand
AAAAAAAAAAAAAGTCTTGCATATATAGGTCTGCTTTTAGAAATAAGCTCCCACAACTTCAGCCTTTATCACAAACAAGATTTTTCACTGATTGTATATAAAAAGCACACCATACTTATCTCACTGGCGGCCAGGCAAACTAAACATGATAACGTGTGTGAAAGCACCATGCACAGCATCTAATACACTGCAGGAGCTCAAGAAATATTTGAATCTGGATCTGAAGCACCAGCTGGAATTCCCACATGTCTCATCATAAGAATGGAAGGGGCCATTTACTCCAATTTCAGCACCTTAACACAGGCATAGATGCTCTTTCAGCATCCATAGCTTTAGAGGTAGTGGTTGGTTTCTCTGTTGCACAGCTGAGGGAAGGCTAAGGGATTTACATATATTAGTGGCTAATTCTCACAACAATTCTCCAAGGCAGGTTTCACTATTCTCATTTTACACATAAAGGAACAGGAGTTAAAAGGAGTTAAGTACTTGCCCAAGTCAGCCGGATCATCAGGAACCAAGACTCAAGGTCTACGCAATTCCCAAGTCCATGCTCTATTACACCATATTATCTGGGGGAATAACAGAGGCTTAAAGTGTTCTAAGACCCACACAGGCAAAACAAGTGAGCTCCAGTTTCCAACTGGGATCTACAACCTCAGGCAACTGAAGCTTCCTAACCTCTATTTCCTCATACATTACAAAAGAAAAGAAGTTATCTTCCAATTCCAAGTTTGATGATTCCATCACGTTTTCCTTTCTTTACTTTCTTTTCCTCCTTCCTCTGCTACCTCCTAATATGGTCCAAACCGTGTGGGATACATCTATATTTTTTAAAGAAAAAGGATCTAAAATTGCATGCAATTATAGCATTGCTTTTCCAAACAGATTAGATAGGCATGGTTTCTTATATACTTTAAGAGATCAGTTTTTCAGGCCGGGTGCGGTG
>NW_016823081.1:0-951 GCF_001698545.2 Rhinopithecus bieti | reverse complement strand
CTTTCTGAGAAACTTCTTTGTGACCTGTGAATTCATCTCACAGAGTTACACCTTTCTCCTCATGAAGCCGTTCGCTAAGACACTTCTCGTGGAGTTTGCAAAGTGATATTTGGGAGCCCAGTGAGGGCTATGGTGAAAAAGGAAATATCCTCAGAGAAAAACAGGAAAGAAGCGTTCTGAGAAACTGCATTGTGACACGTGAATGCAACTCACAGAGTGACCCTCTCCTTTTCATAGATCCGCTCGCTAACCCTGTTTCCTTGAAGTCTGCATTGGGATATTTCACAGCGCAATGAAGCTTCCGGTGACAAAGGAGATATATTCAGAGAAAAACTAGAAAGTAGCTTTCTGAGAAACTTCTCTGTGATAAGTGAATTCATCTCATGGAGTTACAACTGAGTCTTCATGAAGCAGTTTGCTGACAGTGTTTTCGTGGAATCTGCAAAGTAATATTTGGGAGCACATTGAGTCCTATGGTGAAAAAGGAAATATCCTCAGATAACAGCTAGAATGAAGCTTTGTCAGAAATGGCTTTCTGATGTGTGACTTCATCATAGAGAGCTTCACGTTTCCCTTCTGGTAGCAGTTTGCTAACACTCTTTTCGTGGATTCTGGAAAGTGATATTTGGGAGCTCACTGTGGCCTATGGTGAAAAAGGAAATATCCTCAGACAAAAACTGGAAGGAAGGGTTGTGAGAAACTGCATTGCCATGTGTGAATGCAACTCACAGTGTTACACTATTCTCTTCAGTCATCAGTTTGCTAACACAGATTTCTTGTAATCTGCAACAGGATACATCTCAGCGCAATGAAGCTTACGGTGTCAAAGGAAATATCCTGAGATAAAACTAGACAGAAGCTTTCTTAGAAACTTCTCTGAGATGTGGGAATCCATCTCCCAGAGTTACAGTTACATTTCAAGGAGCAGTCGATTAACACTGTCTTTGAGGA
>NW_016823080.1:115486-124621 GCF_001698545.2 Rhinopithecus bieti | reverse complement strand
TGCACTCCAGCCTGGGCGGCAGAGCAAGACTCCGTCTCAAAAAATAAATAAATAAATAAATAAAATAAATAAATAAAATTGACACAAGACAAGGATGCTCTCTCTCACCACTCCTATTTAACATAGTTATTGGAAGTTTTGGTCAGGGCAATCAGGCAAGTGAGAGAAATAAAGGGCATTCAAATAGGAAGAGAAGAAGTCATACTACCCTGTTTGCAGATAACATGATCCTGTATCTAGAAAACCCCATGGTCTCAGCCCAAAAGCTTCTTAAGCTGATAAGCAACTTCAGCAAAGTCTCAGGATACAAAATCAATGACAAAATGTCTAGCATTTCTATATACCAACAACAGTTAAACTGAGAGCAAAATCATAAATGAACACCCATTCGCAATTGCCACAAAAGAATAAAACACCTAGGAATACAGCTTACTAGGGAGGTGAAAGATCTGTACAAGGAGAACTACAAACCACTGCTAAAGAAACCAGAGATGACACAAACAAATGGAAAATATTCCATGCTCATGGATAAGAAAATCAATGTAATTAAAATGGCCACACTGCCCAAAGCAATTTTGAATTTAATGCTATTCCCATTAAACTAACACTGACATTCTTCACAGAACTGCCTCTGTCCTGATTTTTTATTTTCTTTTTTTTTGAGACAGAGTCTCGCTCTGTCGCCCAGGCTGGAGTGCAGTGGCCAGATCTCAGCTCACTGCAAGCTCCGCCTCCTGGGTTCACGCCATTCTCCTGCCTCAGCCTCCTGAGTAGCTGGGACTACAGGCGCCCGCCACCTCGCCCGGCTAGTTTTTTATATTTATTTTAGTAGAGACGGGGTTTCACCGTGTTAGCCAGGATGGTCTCGATCTCCTGACCTCGTGATCCGCCCGTCTCGGCCTCCCAAAGTGCTGAGATTACAGGCTTGAGCCACCGCGCCCGGCTATTTTTCTTTTTTCTTACCACAGGTTTACTTTGCCTGAAATCATACAAAAGATACTATGTCCAGCTGTCTCACTCAGCGAATTCATGAGGCTCATCTAGGGCATGCTCTTCAGTTGTTTCTGTTCCTTTGTATCACTGAGTAGCATTCTGTTGTAATGTTAGACTTGGAACCAACCCAAATGCCCATCAATGGTAGCCCAGATAAAGAAAATGTGGCACATATACACCATGGAATACTACGCAGCCATAAAAAAGGATGAGTTCATGTCCTTTGCAGGGACATGGATGAAGCTGGAAACCATCATTCTCAGCAAACTAACACAGGAACAGAAAACCAAAGACCGCATGTTCTCACTCATAAGTGGGAGCTGAACAGTGAGAACACATGGATGCAGGAAGGGCAACATTACACACCAGGGCCTGTCAGGGGATGGAGGGCTAGGGGAGGGGTAGCATTAGGAGAAAGAAATACCTAATGTAGTAACAGGTTGATGGGTGCAGCAAACCACCATGGCACGTGTATTCCTATGTAACAAAAACTGCATGTTCTGCACATGTACCCCAGAACTTAAAGTATAATTTTAAAATGAAAAAAAAAAAAAAAAAGCAGCAAGTTTTCTTTTACATATTGGTGATCACACATATACCACATCCATGTGGATTGCCCAATGCCATAAAGCAAATGGAAAAATACATAACCCGACTGCAGACATTTCAAAAGTGATTGTGCCCATATGGGAGATCCAAATTACAACTTATGTTACAGCTATAGAACTTACATTTAAAATGGTTTCCAATACAATGAGGGAAATAGAAAAAATATAATAATGTGCAAAGAACAAGAAACTCGAAGCTTGACAAGCCATATTTGGAAAAGAGCTAAATATTGAAGTAAATTGAAAATGTAATTATATGCTTAATATGCAACATATGGGCTAAATGTTAAATTATTCTGAGCTGATGAGAACATAACTGGTATATTGAGCGAAATAAATATAGTAGAAGGAGAAAAAATATAAAATACAGACATAATTAAACATAGAAGTGAAATGAGAGGGAATAAAACAAATCTAATTGTTCTTCTAGACTATATTAAAATAATTCAAGTAAGTACTCAAAGAGTTGGTGATTTATAAGTTTTTAAAATTGAGCATCAGACATAAATCCTTGAATTCAGAAATGCAATGTGTCAAAAAAAAGAAAAATAAAAAATTACTTAAAAGAAATAATAGTCAAGATGCATAACACCAAAGAGAAGGAAAACACTAAAAATCAGAGGGAAAAAAAAGAGATAATTTACAGAGATGACAGCAAAACTTCCACAGCTTGAGGAGAGCCAAAAATAATGAAATAAATATTAACAGACCTGGGAGAAATTGTCATGTAAACAAGAAGTGAATACTTACCTACCTAACACGCCTTTAACAAAAAAGGGTGAATTAATACCATTTCAAAAGACAAAACACTGAATAATTTGGTTACCAACAGGAACTTCTAAGAGTGTACTTCCAAAAGAAAGGGGTGTGTGTGTGTAAGCTGAAAAATGAAAGAGTAAGAGACATGATTTGGGAGCATCAAATCCTGGTGGGCATTGAACTCAAGAAACTATGTAGGCCAGGTGCAGTGGCTAACACCTGTAATCCCAGCACTTTGGGAGACCAAGGCAGGCAGATCGCTCGAGTCCAGGAGTTTGAGACCAGCCTGGACAAAATGGCGAAACCTTGTCTCTACAAAAAATACAAAAATTAGCCAGACGTCATGGCATGTTCCTGCTGTCCCAGCTACTTGGAAGGTTGAGATGGGAGGATCAGCTGATCCGGGGGAGGTCGAAGCTACAGTGAGCTGAGATCACACCACTGCCCTCCAGCCTGGGTGACAAAGTGAGACCCTGTCTCAAAAATAAAATAAAAAAAGATAAAGAAGGTGACATGAAGAAACTAAGAAGAATGAAGAAGACTGCATCAGTGGATTAGATGTAGAAGACTGACTATGCTGTCATAAACTTATATTAAAACCATTAAAGAATAATTAGTGCGGCCGGGCGCGGTGGCTCAAGCCTGTCATCCCAGCAGTTTGGGAGGCCGAGGCGGGCGGATCACGAGGTCAGGAGATCGAGACCATCCTGGCTAACGTGGTGAAACCCCGTCTCTACTAAAAAATACAAAAAACTAGCCGGGCGAGGTGGCGGGCGCCTGTAGTCCCAGCTACTCCGGAGGCTGAGGCAGGAGAATGGCGGGAACCCGGGAGGCGGAGCTTGCAGTGAGCTGAGATCTGGCCACTGCACTCCAGCCCGGACGACAGAGCGAGACTCCGTCTCAAAAAAAAAAAAGAAAAAGGTATAAGAAAGGATTCTTTCTGGGGCAGGTGCCAGCCAACTGCCGGGTTACATCAAGCAGGCAGCAGGTGAAGGACCTCTGGGGGTCCAGGAAGCTAAGTGGATGAAACACACATGGAGACCACCATTGGCCAGCACTCAGCTCCAGAGGAAAGTAAGCATCTGAGCCACAGTGGGTGGTCAGCTCCATTCCCCCAGTGAAGGCCCATCCTCAATGAGTCTGGAGGCAAAAGTTGGGCCAGGACCCTGGGTATGGACGTCGAGCAGCTTGTCCCCACCATGGAGCCATGGGCACTGGGCTGTCACTTGTCGAGTGCCTTGGACGTGCTAGGGCTGAATGGTGAGCAGACAGGAGAGGAAGGCAGTGGAAGAACCAAGGTCTCAGAGCACAGTGGGGCCACACAACCAGCGGCCTGGCCACCCAGTCCTAGGAGGATGTGACCCAGCCAGAGTGGACAGGCGCTTAGCACTCCAGGGGACGGCCCTGTCTCAGGGAGTAGACAACTGCCAATAGTGTCCCACGGGTAACCATCCTGACCACTCCTTACCACGTCCCCTCCCATACCTAATCCAGCTGGGTACCAGTTCAGACAGAATGACCTGCAGAATGCACTGGTTCGACCAGTGTAGACAGATGGCATGAATGGTGTGCTGAGATCCCCCAGTATAAACAGATGGTCTGCATCATGACCTAGGGGCTCAACCCATGTTACAGTGCCTGCTTTGTGCACTGGCTCAACCAATATAGACGCACCGCCTACACTGCACACTAGTTTCAACCAGCGTAGACGTGCTGCCTACATCACACACTGGTTTCAACCAATGTAGATGCACTGCCTATATCACACACTGGTTTCAACCAGTGTAGACAGACTCCATTGCACATTAGGCTCAATCACCCCAGCTCCCGGAGACAGAGCCTGATGGACCAGACCAATGTCTGAGGGGAAGCCCAGTCACTCCTATTTAAGGCCACAGTGGTCTTTCTTTCTCCAAGATTCCTGCAGCTCTGTCCTCGCTGGCCTTCCTACTCTGCAGCAGTTCGTAGAATAAAGTCCCAAGTCCCCCCCTGGTTGTGAAGACCCTACACAGATGGGTCTCCAGCCACACGTCACCTGCTCCTTCACTCTGCTGGCCACATGGGCCTTCCCACAGCTCCTGAATGGTGCTCCTCACGCCCTCTCACACATTCCCTACACAGGAAGTACTGTGCATGCTCTTGTCTGTGCCTGCCTGGCATGCTGGACTCCCTCTCTCCCTCCTTTCCTCCCACATTCCCTTCCAACCCTGCTTAGTTCCCACTCCTCCTTCAGACGTCAGCTTAAGGGCCACCTCCTCCGAGAAGTCCTCCTGACCTCTCAGTGCAGGTCAGATTCTCTTTGGTAGGTCTCATAGCACTTGGGTGTTTATTTCCTTATATTCTTTATATCCTTATCACAGCCTAGAATCACATATTAGTCATTCTTTTTATTAATGTCTTTGTCTGGCAGAAAATGAATTAGTGAATGAGGAATAAATGAGGAGGGTCTCCATTCCACCATCTATAAACTCACAAGGACAGGGACCACCCTCAGCTTTGCTCACCTCATGTCCCCAAGGGCCGGCACAGTGCAAGACACCTTATACCTGCTCTATAAACATTCAGGGGCAGGGTGACAGACAGGGACAACGGGCCTGGCACCAGGAGTGTGGGACTGAGAATCATTTGGCTCCAGGTTTCAATGTTGATGATTCTAATTTAGTTCAAATAAATGTCACTCACCAGGGCCAACACTGGCCATGGCTTGACAGGGAAGGGGCATCTTGCCCTCAGTCACCAGCACCGAGAAATACTGACTTCCCAGAAATGTATGGTGTTCTATGTGGGGAGTGCGAATGTGAGACCCACGCCACCAACCTGGGAGGACAGCTATGTCTGCCGCCCCCAGCCCCAGGCCTGCATACGGACCGTCTTAGTCCATTTCTGTTGCTTTAAAGGAATCCCTAAGGCTGGGTAATATATAAAGAAAAAGGGTCGGGCACGTTGGCTCACACCTATGATCCCAGCACTTTGGGAGCCCGAGATGGCCAGATCACTTGAGGTCAGGAGCTCGAGACCAGCCAGGCCAAAATGGTGAAACCCCATCTCTACTAAAAATACAAAAAANTCAAAAAAAAAAACAAAACAAAAAAGAAAACATAAAAACAGAAGAAAACATTGATAAATACTTCTACAAGCTGTGAGGATAAATCGGGCTGATGACTCAAACCAAGAAATATTAATTTAAAAAATTGATAAAGATTTTTTATCTTTATCAATTTAACATAAAACCAGAATATTGTGCGTGTTAGGAAACGCCATAAGCCAAGTAACAACGAAAATGCCAAATGGGCATCTCTTTGCAACTTATATAACAGAAAAAGGGAAGCACACAATTTCCATCTGCTCCAGAAAATAAGAAAGCTCTCAAAACATACAGTACAAGGACAAAGGAGGCAACGTATAGAGTCCCTCACTTAAGATGGGACAATTTGGCCAGGCACGGTGGCTCACGCCTATAATCCCAGCACTTTGGGAGGCCAAGGTGGGTGGATCACTTGAGGTCAGGAGTTCCAGACCAGCCTGGCCAACGTGGTGAAACCCTGTCTCTACTAAAAATGCAAGTTTAGCCAGGCGTCGTGGTGGGTGCCTGTAATCCCAGCTACTCAGGAGGCTGAGGCACGAAAATCGCTTGAATCCGGGGGGCAGAGGTTGCAGTGAGCCGAGATCATGCCACTGCACTCCAGCCTGGGCAACAGAGTGAGATTCAGTCTCAAAAAAAGGGGGGGGGGGGGTAATTTGAGCTCAAAAAAATAGATACAGACTGCAGTGTATGGAATCTCATTAAATACACAAAAAATAAGGTTAGAAAAAATATCACTCACTTTTTTTTGTTTGCTGAGGCCACACTGTCATTATTATGACAGTTGATAAAAGGGAGAATCAAGCTTTTACTCTTCCTTTCCTAATATACTAGTTTTAATGTAATGGAGAGAGTTCATGAGAAAACGCAATTTTTAATAGAAGAATGAGAACTAATACCTGTAGAGAAAATAATTAGAAAACCACTATTTGGCAACTCTCCCTGAGATAAGTGAAATTAAGAAATACTAATCAATAAATAATGAACAGTTATATGAAAGGAACAGGCAGACATTCCTGGACCCATTGAACAACCTTAAAGTGGTAAAACCAGACACGTGTATCCAAATGTGCAGTCTGAATTGAAGCATGCTGGAAGCTTAATACAGAGAATGATTCTGAAAGATTTAGCACCCACCCAAATTAACTTCATTAATAATATTATATCAATTGTAAGGTCCTCTGAGCAGGCTGCGCCATCGTCAAACCATTGTGACCCCTATGACCCACATGTATACACCCAGAAGGTCTCCTGGAGCCAGAAAGTCTGGGACAACAGGAAAACCACAAAGGAAGAAAAACGACTAGTTTCTGTCTTAACTGATTAGCCAACCTCGCAGCATTCTACCACTGTGACGTGTACTACCCTAATTGATCAATCAGCCTAGTGACACTGTGACCCCTCCCTCTTGTGACAATGTACCTTGTGACATTCTTCCCCTGCCCGCAATAAACGGCCCCTAACTGTAACTTTCCATTGCTTACCCCTCACCTATAAAACTAACTCCAATCCCACGACCCTCTGCTGACCCTCTTTTCGGACTCAGCCCACTCGCACCCGAGTGAATAAACCAGCCTTGTTGCTCACACTTAACCTGTCTGGGTAGTCTCTTCAATTAGGCGCGAGCTTAACATCGATCATATATTGAAACGATATTTTTTGCTATATTTGGTTAAATAAATCATTGTAATCAATTTCACGTGTTTTTTTCTTTTCTATTGCTACTAGAACACACGTGGCTCACATTTTATTTCTATTGGGCATTGCTACCTGAGAGGACGTTCTCTTCAAAATTCAGGCTGCCTCTAATCCCACTAGAAACAAGAAAAAAAAAAGTTCAGGCTGCCTCCTCAAAAGATCAGAGGCCAGAAGTTTGTGAAATCTGAAATTTTAGAATAATTGTCATCATAGTGTTTCCAATCATAAATATCACAAATACTACTCATAAATATCACAAATACTACTCATAAATGGACATAACCTTGTGTACAAGGTTGAACGGGAAAGTCCCCCAGGGGGCGCCAGGTCTCAGCACCGGGCAGAATCCATGCCTTGGAAAAGGACTGCGCGCAAAGAACGGGACTCACTCCGCGCCTTGTCTGATTGCAGCTCCGGTCACTCAGGACTGAAGGGGCGGGGCCTAAAGCCCTGCCCAATCGGGCGCTGGGAAGGGGACTGTTCTCTCAAGCGCACGGCGAAAGGAGGGGGCAACTTCCGGGACCTGGCGGGGCTTTTGTGTTGGGCAGCGAGAATCTGGCGAGCTCGGTGTGTCTGCGCCGCACCTTCTCCTTGTCGCTGGGAGGTCCAAGCGGTTCCGCGGCAGCTTCTGTTGCTCTGGGACCTGCAGGTCCTGGAAGGTCCTTAGGGAAGACCCGAGACACCCGAGAGTGGGAAATGGTGAGTGTCCCGGCCAGGTGTCTCGAGGGGGGAAGCGGGAACCGGCAGGAAGCGGTGGTGGCCAACCCGGACCTCCCCGCGGTGCCGACCCGAGTTTCCGCTGTCGCTTCGCGGCCTTAGTGGCACAGGATCGGGGGCTGGACCCTCAGCCAGACCCCGGGCCGCCTGGCTTGTCCCTGCCCCGCCGCTTCGGCCAGGCCCGGAACCCTCTCTGGGCAGCTCTGCGCCTGCAGACCCGCGTCCCCCTCGGAGTGTGCGTTGCGGACGGGAGGGTCCTTAGGGGAGAGTCCCGACTTGGGGTTCGGGGTTCCTGCGTGGGAGGAGCTGTGGTCGGTGAAGTCTCCAAAACCTCCTTTCTCCTGTTAGAAATAAAACTGAGGCGCCGTTAAAATATTAAAGAGTTTATTTGAGCAGAGAGTCGTGAGTTAGGAAGCCACCCAGCGTGGTGTGTGGTTTGGGGAAGGAAGGGCTTTCGTAAGGAACCCGAGGAAGCAAACCCAATGAAATGATTGATTGTGTACAGTTGTGTAGCCACCCCATATAGACTGTGCAGCCAGATATCTCCTGGTTATGTCATCAGAGGTTAATTGGTGGGTTCGTGGTTGTTAAGGCTGTTCTGTTTCCCTTTAAGTTATTAATTTACAAGACAAGCATGAGTTACGTTTTGGTTGGTTGGTTACTCATTCATGTGTGTACGTGCATATGTATGATGGCGTCTCGGACGCGGGCTGAAGCGATCCTCCCACCTCAGTCTCCTTAGTACCTGTGTTTAATTATTTTAACATAACACTCCACATTTCTAAGTGTATGGCAAGCAGGATCTCACATCAACGACCGTGTTCCCACAGCCTAACTCTTCTGGGGCTTGTAGTAAAATCCTAAATTTCCAATTCTTTTCTTACATTCAAATGCAACATTATCAAGTATTTGTCTTCTATTGTACATTTCATACAGATGCAATGTTGTTTTTTTTTTCAGAGTAGTGAGTCGTTTTGAAAATATTTGTTTTCGGCCGGGCGCGGTGGCTCAAGCCTGTAATCCCAGCACTTTGGGAGGCCGAGACGGGCGGATCACGAGGTCAGGAGATCGAGACCATCCTGGCTAATACGGTGAAACCCCGTCTCTACTAAAAAATACAAAAAACCAGCCGGGCGACGAGGCGGGCGCCTGTAGTCCCAGCTACTCGGGAGGCTGAGACAGGAGAATGGCGTGAACCCGGGAGGCGGAGCTTGCAGTGAGCTGAGAGCCGGCCACTGCACTCCAGCCTGGGCGGCAGAGCAAGACTCCGTCTCAAAA
>NW_016823080.1:109539-112371 GCF_001698545.2 Rhinopithecus bieti | reverse complement strand
GGCTAGTTTTTTGTATTTTTTAGTAGAGACGGGGTTTCACCGTGTTAGCCAGGATGGTCTCGATCTCCTGACCTCGTGATCCGCCCGTCTTGGCCTCCCAAAGTGCTGGGATTACAGGCTTGAGCCACCGCGCCCGGCCCAAGTCACATCTTAACACGTGGATGGTGACAGGCAGAGAGAGAGCGAGCTTGTGCAGGGAGACTCCAGTTTTTAAAACCATCAGATCTCATGAAACTTACTGGCTATCACAAGAACAGCACGGGAAAGACCTGCCGCCATGATTTAGTTACCTCCCACCAGGTTCCTCCCACGTGTGGGAATGGCAGGAGTTACAATTCAAGATGAGATTTGAGTGGGACACAGCCAAACCATACCAAAATGCTACCAGGGAAAAACATGAAAATCTCTTTTCCATTATGGCTGCAGAAAATGATTACTTTTTCACAAGCAAGCGTTATAGATAAATTGGTGAATTACAAATATTTATCAAAACATCAGTACCTCCCTGCTTTTTGCAGGGTGGAGAATTTGTAACAGTGGATAACCCTGTTCTGTATCCTGTTATCTGGAAGTTGGAGTTTAATGCTAAGTTTTGTGGGATAGGACTTGGCAACTCCTGGAGATGATTTGTTGTCATGGAAATAATAAATAAATGACATATTTATTGTATGATAGGGATAGATACTTTGGCTTTTCCAGTTGAGGTATTAAATGTAAGTGCCTCACAATTTCCTCCCCTCCTATAAACATGAACACTGAGTTTGAGTTATTTTTCTGGATTCTTCAAATATTATTTTTAAAAAAATTTAACCAACCAAATAACCTTGACTGAGAAACAGAAGCTTGAGCTCAGTGACTGCCAGCGAAGGCCAATCTGAAGCCTGCAAAAAGAAGACCATGGAAGGCCTACTCAGTTCTTCCTTGGGAGCCTGCCTTTACAGATGTCCCAGCCTGCTCACGCCAGCTGTGAAAGGAGCTCTTTATATTGAGAGAAGCTACAGAGTTCTGGAAATCTGGTGTTCACAGGTGGATGTGGTTGGGCCTGGATGGAAAGGATGGGATCCCCTTTTTAAGGGTGTAATTTTCATTGTCCTGGCTTTCTTTCTAGACATTATTCAATAAAGCAGGGGTCCCCAGCCCCTGGGCCATGGACCCGTACCAGTCGGTGGCCTGTTAGGATCCAGGCCATGCAGCAGGAGGTGGGCAGCAGGTGAGCGAACATTACCACCTGAGCTGCTTCTCCTGTCAGATCAGTGGTGGCATTAGTCTCAGGAGCATGAACTCTATTGTGAACTGTGCATGGGAGGGATCTGGGTTGTGTGCTCCTTATGAGAATCTAATGCCTGATGATCTGAGGTAGAACACTGTGGTCCTGAAACTATCCCCACCATCTATGGAAAAGCTGTCTTCTAGGAAACTGGTCCCTGATGCCAGAAGGGTGGGGAACTGGTGCAATAAAGTAAATTCAGAATTATATGAGAAGGGAGTTTATTCTGAAGTATCGCAATGAGGAAAAACACCACGTATAACAGCGGCAAGCATGTTAAAGGTTAGGCAAAAAAGGGCTTTCTTTCTTAGGAAGAAGCAAACTAGATTAGAAAAAAGGGAGAAGAAGAGGGCCAGATGGATTCTAAATCAGAGAACATTTCACCCTGAGGTCAGCCTGTCAGCCTGTTCACAGGAGAGGAATAAAGCAGGGTTGTATGTTGACTCAGGCTGAGAGTGTATCAGAGTTCAGGGGCCTGAGGGAGGGAGGGAAACTTAAGTAAAATTTGGTTAACAAGTATTTTGTTCTGACCACTGAAGACAAATTTAGTCAGCTAATTAGTTAAGAGGCAAAAAAAAAAAAAAAAAAGTTGTCTGTTTCTGGCTTTATTATACGCAAAGGAAGCATCATCTAAGTCATAATGAGAAGGTGTTTGTTTTCACTAAGCTGTTCCTGGAGAACACAAGGAACGTTTTTGTTGTTGTTTGCTTTTTAAGTTGCAGATATTTAACAGGATTACCTACTCACCCCATCTTCACCTGCTGCATTCCCTTGTCCTCTACAGCTCTTCCATTGAGTTGTTCCTGAGTCACATCTTTTATAATAAACTGGTAAACATCAGTAACTTGTTTTTGCTGAGTTCTGAACATAGTTTTTTTTCACATTATCAAACTTGAGGAAGGGGTGATGGGAACCTCTGACTTATAAGCAATTGCTCAGAAGGATACATGGTCCCCTGGGACTTGCAACTGGCATGTGCAGTGTGAGCTTGTGGGGTACGTGTTGACTCTGAGTGGTGTCAGAATTTAATTGCTGGACACTTAGTAGGTGTTGGAGAATTGGTTGGTGTTCAGCAAAGTCCACACGTTTGGTATCAGAAAAAGGACTCACAGATCAGAGTCTTCACCCGACTCTGGGAGAGTGTTTGGTCACTGGTGAGAACTGAGACCTGGAGAAGAAAGCATTTCCTCACCTGCAGGGGATAAATGGGTGTGTGGCGCTCCCAGAATTAAATTTCCGATCACTCAGGCTTCCTTCACTCATTCCCTAGGAATGAACCACCTTGGGCTATATCTCCACCTTGAGAGTGGTCCCCAAGCTTGGAACGTATTTAACCTACTGAGCATGGGGTTCGTCTTTATAAAATCTTGCTGGGACGTAATTCCAGTTTGGGCAAGTATTTAAGAATTTTATTCCATGATTTGAATGTGAGATTTTGATTTTCTTGATTGAAAATGAGTGAATTGCCGGGCGCGGTGGCTCAAGCCTGTAATCCCAGCACTTTGGGAGGCCGAGACGGGCGGATCACGAGGTCAGGAGATCGAGACCATCCTGGCTAACACGGT
>NW_016823080.1:72929-108671 GCF_001698545.2 Rhinopithecus bieti | reverse complement strand
ATATATAAATAATATATATATTATATATATATATTTTTTTGAGATGGAGTTTTGTTCTTATTGTCCAGGCTGGAGTGTAATGGCACAATCTTGGCTCACAACCACCTCCAACTCCCAGGTTCAAGCAATTCTCATGCCTCAGCCTCCTGACTAGCTGGGATTACAGGCATGCACCGCCACACCAGGCTAATTTTTTTGTATTTTTAGTAGAGACAGGGTTTCGCTGTGTTGGCCAGACTGGTCTCGAATTCCTGACCTCAGGTGATCCTCCTGCCTTGGCCTCCCAAAGTGCTGGGATTACAGGCGTGAGCCACCGAGCCTGGCCTGTGGTTTCTGTTTTTAAGTATACATTAATTTTTCTTTGAAAGAATAAGACTAGGCACAGTGGCTCACCACTGTGATCTCAGCACTTTGGGAGGCTGATGTGGATGGATCACTTGAGTTCAGAAGTTTGAGACCAGCCTGGGCAACATTACAAGACACTGCCTGAACTTAAAAAAAAAACAGCCAGGCGTGGCGGTGTGGAGCTGTGGTCTCAGCTACTTGGGAGGCTCAGGTGGGAGGATCACTTGAGCCTCAGCGTTCCAGGCTGCAGTGAGCTGTAATTGCACCATTGCACTTCAGCCTGGGCAACATAGTGACACCCTGTCTGAAAAAAAAAGAATTGGCCGGGCGCAGTTGCTCACACCTGTAATCCCAGCACTTTGGGAGGCCAAGGCGGGCAGATCACAAGGTCAGTAGGTTGAGACCATCCTGGTTAACACGGTGAAACCCCGTCTTTACTAAAAATACAAAAAATTAGCTGGGCATGGTGGCGGGTGCTGGAGGAGGCTGAGGCAGGAGAAAGAGATGAACCCGGGAGGCGGAGCTTGCAGTGAGCCGAGATTGCACCACTGCACTCCAGCCTGGACGACATAGCGAGACTCCGTCTCAAAAAAAAAAAGAATGAATAAAACCGTGAAAGGAAATACAAATATTTAGGAACAGGTATTTCACTCAGTTTATAAATGAGTTCTTACATTTTAATGAAAATTCAAAAGAGATAACTCAAATTTTAAAAATAATGGAGTATAAAAGATAACATAGAACATAAAAGATTTCATATTACTTTAAGGCATGGAATTTATTACCTTTGTATTCAGACCTTCATTATTCACCCATTTCTTGTTTTTCTTATTCAACTTTTATTTTAGGTTTAGAGGCTGCACGTGCAGGATTGTTACATGGGTCAGATGTCATCAGTGGGATTTGGTGTACAAATGATTTTATCACCCAGGTGGTGAACATAGTAACCAATAGGTAGTTTTTAGACCCTCACCCTATTTTCACCATTCATCTTCAAGTGTGACCAGTGTTTATTTACCTCTTTGTGTCTATGTGTACTCATCATTTAGCTCCCACTTATAAGTGAGAACATGCAGTATTTGGTTTTCTGCCACTGTGTTAATTTGCTTAGGATAATGACCTCCAACTACATCCATGTTGCTGCAGAGGGCGTGATTTTGCTCTTTTCTATGGCTGCGTAATATTCCCTTAATGTACCACATTTTCTGTATCCATTTTACTGTTGCTGGGCATGTAGGTTAATTCCATGACTTTGCTATTGTGAATAGTGCCGCAGTGAATATACACATGCATGTGTCTTTTTGGTAGATTGATTTATATTTCCTTGGATATATACCCAGTAATAGGAGTGCCGGGTTGAATGGTAGTTCTGTTTTAAGGTCTTTAAGAAATCTCCAAAACGCTTTCCACAGTGGCTGAACTAATTTACATCCTCTCCTGCAGTGTGTAAGCATTCCCTTTTCTCTGCAGCCTCACAAACGTCTGTTATTTTCTGATTTTTATGTGATGGTTATTCTGACTGGATGGTTTTGATTTGCATTTCTCTAATGATTAGAGATGTTGAGCATTTTTTCACACACTTCTTGACCATGCGTATGTCTTCTTTTGAGAAGTGTCTGTTCATATTCTTGCCCATTTTTTTATGGAGTTGTTTTTTCCTTGTTGATTTGTTCAAGTTTCTTATAGATTCTGGATATTAAACCTTTGTCAGATACATAGATAGCAAATATTTTCCCTTATTCCGTAGGTTGTCTGTTTACTCTGTTGACAGTTTATCTTACTGTGTAGAGGCTCTTTAGTTTGATAAGGTCCCACTTATTTATTTTTGTTTTTGTTGCAATTGCTTTTGGAGACTTTGTCATGAAATATTTACCAAGGATTATGTCCATAATGGTATGTCCTAGGTTTTCCTCTAGGGTTTTTATAGTTACAGGTTTTACGTTTAAGTCTTTAATCGATGTTTTTTTCTTAATTTTTTTATTTTTAATTTTTGTGGGTACATACTAGGTATGTATATTTATGGGGTACAGGAGATGTTTTGATACAGGGATGCGATTTGTAATAATTACATCATGGAGAATGGGGTGTCCATCCCCTCAAGCATTTACCCTTTGTATCACAAATAATCCAATTATACTTAGTTTTCTGTCTTGTTTTGTTTTGTGTTTTTGAGACAGAGTCTTGCTCTGTCACCCAGGCTGGAGTGCAGTGGTGCGATCTCGGCTCACTACAATCTCTGCCTCCTGGGTTCATGCCATTCTCCTGCCTCAGCCTCCCAAACAGCTGGGACTACAGGCACCTGCCACCATGCCCAGCTAAGTTTTTTGTATTTTTTTTTAATAGAGACAGGTTTTCACCGTGTTAGCCAGGATGGTCTCGATCTCTTGACCTCGTGATCCATCTGCCTCAGCCTCCCAAAGTGCTGGGATTACAGGCGTCAGCCACCGCGTCCGGCCTATACTTAGTTATTTTAAAGTGTACAATTAAATTATTACTGACTATAATCATCCTGTCGTGCTGTCACATGCTAGGTCTTATTCTTTCTGTTTTTTAAATACCCACTAACCATCCCCGCCTGTTCCCCAATCCCCCGACGACACGTCCCAACCTCTGGTAACCATCCTTTGGCTCATGTCCATGAGTTCAGTTGTTTTGATTTTTAGATCCCACAAATAAGTAAGAACGTGTGCTGTTTGTCTTCCTGTGCCTGGCTTATTCCACTTAGCATAATGACTTCTAGTTCCACTCATGTTATTGAAGATAACAGGATCTCATGCTTTTTTATGGCTGAGTAGTACTCCTTTGTGTGTATGTACGTTTTCTTTATGCATTCATCTGTTGATGGACACACTTACGTTGTTTCCAAATTTTGGCTGTTGTGAACAGTGCTACGACAAACACTAGAGTGCAGAGATCTCTTTGACATACTGGTTTCCTTTCTTTTGGCTGTATACCTAGCAGGGGGATTGCTGGATCATATGGCAGGTCTCTTTTTAGTTTTTTTGAAAACCTTCAAACTGTTCTCCATAGTAGTTGTACTAGTTCACATTTCCACCAGCTCTGTACAAGGATTCTCTTTTTTTCCAAATCCTTGCCAGCATTTGTTACTACCTTTTTTTGTCTTTAACTTTGTTGGGCACATACAAGGTGTGTGTATCTATGGATTACATGAGATGTTTTGATACAGGCATGCCATGTGAAATAAGCACCTCAAGGAGAATGGGGTATTGGGCATTAATCCTTTGAGTTACAGTCAAATTACCTTCTTTAAGTTATCTTAAAATGTACAATTATCGTTGACTTTAGACACTTTGTTGTGCTGTCAGATAGTATGTCTTATTTATTATTTCTAAGTATTTTTTGTTGTTGTTAACCATTAACTATCTCCACCTCTCCGCCAGCTTTCCACTACTGTTCCCCACCTCTGGGGGAAAAGTAGTGGAAAGTCCCCATCCTTCGACTCTCTATGCCCATGAATTCAGTTGTTTTGATTTTTATATCCCACAAATAAGTGAGAACATGGGATATTTGTTTTCTGTGCCTGGCTTATTTTACTTAACATCATGATCTCCAATTCCATCCATGTTGTTGCTGCAAACGACTGGATCTCCTTTTTTTTTTGGCAGAGTAGTACCCCACCCTGTATATTACCACATTTTCTTCATGCATTCATTTGTTGATGGACATTTAAGTTGCTTCCACATCTTAGTTGTTGTAAGCAGCGCTACAACAAGCATGGGAGTGCAGGTATCTCTTTGATATACTGGTTTCCTTTCTTTTGGGTATATACCCAGCAGTGAGATTGCAGGATCATATGGTGGCTCAATTTTTAGTTCTTTGAGGAATCTCCAAGATTTTCTCCATCGTGGTTGCACTAATTTCCATTCCCACCAACAGTGTACCAGGGTTCCTTTTTCTCCACATTCTTGCCAGCATTTGCTATTGCCTGTCTTTTGGATTTAAGCCATTTTAACTAGGGTGAGATGATATCTCATTGTAGTTTTGATTTGCATTTCTCTGACAATCAATGACGTCAAGCATCTTTTCATATGGCTGTTTTCCATTTGTACGTCTTCTTTTGAGAACTATCTATTCATATCTTTTGCTAACTTTTTTTTCTTTTTTTTTTTGAGACAGAATCTTACTCTGTCACCTAGGCTGGAGTGCGGTGGTATGATCGTGGCTCACTGCAACCTCTGCCTCTTGGGTTCAAGCGATTCTCCTACCTCCACCACCTGAGTAGCTGGGATTACAGATGTACACCACCACACCTGGCCAGTTCTTATGTTTTTAGTAGAGATGGGGTTTCACCATGTTGGCCAGGCTGGTCTCAAACTCCTGAGCTCAAGTGATCTACTGCCTTGGCCTCTGAAAGTGCTGGGATTACAGGCATGAACCACCATGCCCAAGCTTGCCCATCTTTTGATCAGATTATTAGATTTTTTTCCTATAGAGTCGTTTGAGCTTCTTATATATTGTGGTTATTAATCCCTGGTCAGATGCGTACTTTGCAAATATTTTCTCCCATTTAAGTGGGTTGTCTCTTCACTTTGTTGATTGTATCCTTTTGTGTGCTGGAGCTTTTTAACTCGATGTGATCCCATTTGTCCATTTCTGCTTTGGCGACCTGTGCTTGCAGGGAACTGTGAACCCAAAGTATCTGAGACAAGTCTTTTTTTTTTTTTTTTTTTTTGAGATGGAGTCTTGCTCTCTCACCAGGCTGGAATGCAATGGCACGATCTTGGTTTACTGCAACCTTTGCCTCCCAGGTTCAAGTGATTCTCCTGTGTCAGCCTCCTGAGTAGCAGGGATTACAGGCATCCACCACCATGCCTGGCTAATTTTTGTATTTTTAGTAGAGACAGAGTTTCACCATGTTGGCCAGGCTGGTCTCAGACTTCTGACCTCAGGTGATCCATCCACCTCGGCCTCCCAAAGTGCTAGGATTACAGGCGTGAGCCACCACGCCTGGCTGAGACAAGTCTTAATCAGTTTAGGAAGTTTATTTTGCCCAGGTTACAGGATGTACCATGACATAGCCTCAGGAGGTCTTTGATGACATGTGCCTGTGGTAGTTGGGGGTATAGCCTGTTTTTATACATTTTAGGGAGACATAATAATGTCTTATCAGTAAATGTAAGATTTCCATTGGTTTGATCTGGAATGGTGGGACAACTCGGAGTGCGGGCTTCCAGGTCATAGGTAGATTTAAAATTTTTCTTACTGGCAATTGGTTGAAAGAGTTATCAGTAGAAAATGTCTGGGTAACAAGAAGAGGTTGTGGAAACTAAGGTTTTATCATGCAGATGAAATCCCCAGATAGCAGACTTCAGAGAGAATGGACTGTACATGTTTATTATCAGAACTTAAGGTCTGTGTTGATATTGTGTCTGGTCGGCTTTTCCCGAATTCCAAAAGTGAGGAGGGTATAAAGAAGCTTGTCCAACTCCCTCCTCCCATCATGGCCTCAAGTAGTTTTCCAGGTTAACTTGGGAATACCCTTATCTGAAATGAGGGGTCCATTCAAATGACTGAGGGGCCTTAGGATGTTTTCTGTGGTTTATATTCTCAAGAAACTTTTGCTTTGGAGGACCGTGGCAAGCTTTGGGAGATGGGCGTCCATGACCAAACTGCAGCCAATACTGCACCAAACCTCTGGGCTCTGTGCAGCTAAGAATTCTATCTTTGTCAACTTTCTGAGCAGTTCTCTTTTCCAGCTGAGGTGTCCGTGGGGGCTGTAGGGTCTCCTGCAGCTAGGATCCTGGAGGACCATGGCAAGAGTGGGCCTCTCCATGCCTCTCTTACTTACCCCTTCCCTGGGAGCCACTCGGCCAGAAATGAGTCCTGGTCCTCAGCAATCCTGGTTGGGGTTCCCACCTTTCTCCCCTTGCAGCCTGCATCCTTTCTCGGTCCGCTGTCAGTGCCTGCTTTCCAGGGGTCTGTTTGTAGTGAGCTCTTCTGCTTGATGCTCTGCTCTGTGGGCAAAGATCTTCCTGGCCGTGTCTGGTTGACCGTCTTGACTCGCCTCTTTTTTTGTGATTTCTTGCCTCAGTCTGTTGCACACATAGTACTGTCTAAGGCTCTGGGTGCCCCAGTCACCCATGACACTCTTATGGGACTTGAGCTGTTACACGTTTGTTTTTTGATGTTGACAGCATCCTTGCTTTTGTCCCAAGTGGCATTGCTTCATAAATTTATTACACATTGAGAAAAAAAGTGCTGGGTTTTTAAATTACAGACAAATTCACATTTGCTAGAAAATGCCAGTGGAATGTATGGATAAACTGACCCTTCATAAATGTGTGTTTATTCCTTTCACATACTTAGCCTTATTTGTTTCTTTATTTCCATGTGACTGTATATCCTCTTTACTGATTATCATTGGTTTTGAGCATTTTTCCTGTGGTAATTTTCTATGAAATAGGTTTCAATCATTTTCTACCAAATAGTTTTCAAATAGTTCTCAATGATTTATTTGTATGTTTATTGCTTTTACCCTTCCCCCGTTTAAACATACTCTGCATGCCATTCCACTTTGTTTGTAAAGACTGCAAATACTAATATTTTTTCCCAAGGTAATTTCTTCTTTTCACTGTAGTCTACCATTTGATGGACTCTTCTTAATTTTAGTAGAATTGAACTTGTCAGTCTTTTTGGGGGCTTTATTTTTTCACATAAGAAAACTTGGAAGACAGAAGGCCATGTTATGCTCATAGAGTTAACTCCTTAGGTTTTCTTTCCTCATCTCCAGGGACTCATCACTTCTGGGGCTGCATTTCAGCAGAGTCTGGCTCTCAAACCTGGAGTATGTTTAACCTTCTCAAGGAGGGTCTTCATTTTGAACTGTAGCTGAAACGGGCTCCTTATCTGAGCTATAGCAAATGTTTGCTTTTCTTCCCTTGTAACTCCTTTATGCAGTATTGCTGCCATATAACTCCAGTGTTTTTAGGCATTTAGTAATTTTAGTTCCTTGTTGCATCTTTTTATTTTCTTGGTTGAACATGCATAGACCGGCCAGGCATGGTGGCTCATGCCTGTAATCTCAGCACTTTGGGAGGCTGAGGCAGGTGGATCACTTGAGCTCAGGAGTTCAAGACAAGCTGGGCAATGTGGTAAAACCCCGTCTCTACAAAAAATACAAAAATTAGCCGGGCGTGGTGGTGTGCACCTGTGCTCCCAGCTACTTGAGAGACGGAGGGAGGCAGGAGGGTTGTTTGAGCCCAGGAGATGGAGATTGCAGTGAGCCAGGATTGTGCTACTGCTCTCTCCAGCATGGGGACAGAGTGAGGCCCCGTCAAAAAAAAAAAAAAGAAAGAAAGAATGAGAAAAGAAAAGACAGACAGAAAGAAAATGCATAGACCGAGAGAGTGTGAGGCAGAGGCAGCTTTCACCATGGGGCCAACAGCCTCATCCCAAATTACAGAGGTCCGGCTCCCTCTTGTTCCACTGTTGCCTGACCTGGGCCCCATTTTTCCTTGAGGCCGAGGATGGCTCCATTAGACAATGAGTCTGTAATTTCCTGTCCATGCTGTGCCCCTGTGTGCAGGAGGAAAAAGCAGGAAGGCCTTATGGAGTGCAGGAAGACAACAGTGGGACTCTTAAAAGGCAGTACGAAGTTCTGCTTAAATGCAGATGCCGACTCCGTCTCAAAAAAAAAAAATTTACTTTTAACAGCTTGACAGTATTTCAGTTGACTGCAATTGTTTTATGTATTTTCTGCATACGTGACATTTGAAGGGAGTTTCCAAAATGCAAACTCAATGCACAAATCTCAGTGCTTTTTGAATTGTGTCGCACTGAGATTTGTGCACTGTTTGCACTTTGGAAACTTCCTACAAATGTTACATAGCAAAAAATACATAAAACAAATGCATGGTCAATGGAAATACTGTAAAGGAAATGTCCATGTAATGACAACCAGATGAATACGTGTAAGAAACCTTCACACTGCACACCTTACTTAAAATGATTTCTCAAGGCCAAATTATCCCATTTCTCTCCAGATGGAGCCAGTATTACGAATTATAAGATAGTTTCTTACCCTTTCTTCATAGCTTTATAACCTGTGTTATACTTTATTTTTACATGTTTTTATGAAAATTTTATTCTGTGTTTAATTTCTTTGCATGGTTATACATCTTCTATGGAATGGTTGTTTATTTACTTCTTATTTAATGGACGTTATTTTTCTTTTCTTTTTTTTTTTTTTTTTTTTTTTTGAGACGGAGTCTCGCTCTGTAGCCCAGGCTGGAGTGCAGTGGCCGGATCTCAGCTCACTGCAAGCTCCGCCTCCCGGGTTCACGCCATTCTCCTGCCTCAGCCTCCCGAGTAGCTGGGACTACAGGCGCCCGCCAGCTCGCCTGGCTAGTTTTGTATTTTTTTAGTAGAGATGGGGTTTCACCGTGTTAGCCAGGATGGTCTCGATCTCCTGACCTCGTGATCCGCCCGTCTCGGCCTCCCAAAGTGCTGGGATTACAGGCTTGAGCCACCGCGCCCGGCCCTGGACGTTATTTTTCAATGCACATTTAGGTTTGCAGAAAAATTGGGCAGATAGTGCAGAGTTCCCATATTTACCTGTTTTCTCATTCATGGATTATGTTTTGCATGTTGCAGCTGAATCCTCATTGCCAAACCAGAGATTGCAGTTTCTCCTGTGTCATCTTCCAGAAGTTCTCAATGTTCTGTTTCATGTTTCAGTTTAGAATCTGTGTTGAATTTATTTTGTGACTGTTGCAAGGTCTCTGTCTTACTTATTTCCTTGCATATGAATGTCCAGGTGTTCAACATTTGCTTTGGAGACCAGACCTTTGCTATTGAATTTCCTTTGGTCTCTTGTGAAAGTTGAGCTGATTATATTTGTCAGGCTTTATTTCTGGGTTTTCTGCCCTGTTTTGTTTATCTTCTTAGTTCTTTCGCAAATATTGCACTGTCTGGATTACTGTCACTTTACATTAGGTCTTAGTGTCAGGTGGTGTCAGTTCTGTGAATTGATTCTTCAATATTGTATTGACCATCTGGGTCTTTTGGCTTTTCATATGGGTATTAGAATAAATTTTCTTTTTTTAAAATACCATGACTTGTTAGGATTTTTATTGCAATTGTATTGAATTTGTTATTCAAATTGGGGAGAACTGACATCTTAACACTGTGGAGGCTTGCTATCCATGGACATGGTATATCTCTCCATTTATTCAGATCTTTTTTTCTTTCATTAGAAATACATGGTTTTGTATAGTTTTGTCATATAGGTGTTTCTTTTTACTGAGTGCTATATGAGTGCTGTTGAGTTTTTAAATTTAAATCCAGTTGCTCATTGCTAATATACAGAACAATAATTGTCTTTTGTATATTAACCTCACATTGTACCACTTTGCTATAATCTCATTAGTTCAGGGAGATTTTTGTTCATTCTTTTGGATTTTGTACATAGTCATGTTATCGACAAATAACAAGTATTTAATCTGTTCTTTCTCAATTTCAATGGCTTCCTCTGCTCTGCCCTATTTCTTAACCTTATGCTTTTTCAGCAACTATTGATATGATTATATAATTTTTGTTGTTTATCTTGTTGATGTGATAAAGTAAATTGATTTTTGCATTTTGAATCAGCCATGATTATCTGTCATAATTCCTAGTTCATGCGGTGTATATATTTTTTTATTTTATTTTATTTTTATTATTTTTGAGACGGAGTCTCGCTCTGTCGCCCAGGCTGGAGAGCAGGGGCACAATCTCAGCTCACTGCAAGCTCTGCCTCCCGGGTTCATGCCATTCTCCTGCCTTAGCCTCCCGAGTAGCTGGGACTACAGGTGCCTGCCACCACGCCTGGCTAATTTATTTTTTATTTTTTATTTTTTATTTTTTTTAGACTGAGTCTCTCTCTGTTGCCCAGGCTGGAATGCAGTGGCACATCTTGGCTCACTGCAACCTCCGCCTCCTGGGTTCACACCATTCTCCTGCCTCAGCCTCCCATGAAGCTGGGACAATCTAGTGGTCATGGAGTTGTTCATAATGTTCATTATGTTTTCGTTTTTAACCATCTGTAGGAGTAGTAGTAATGATGGAACCTCTTTTATTTCTGATGAACGTTTTGTGTCTTTTGTCTTTCTCCCTTTTTTGGTCTGGCTATAGATTTATCAGTTTTATTGATTTTTATGAAGAACCAGATGTTGTTATTGTTGATTTTCTGAATTGATTTCTTGTTTGCAGCTTTACTGATGTTTTCTATCATTGTTGCTTGTCTGTGCTTGACTTAGGTTTACCTTCCTGGCTTTTTTCTAGTTTCTTAAAGCGGAAGATTGGATTATTGGTTTTATTTAGATCTTTCTTTTCTAGCGCATGCCCTCCATGCTTTAAATGTCTTCCAAGCACCACTTGTACTGCATTTCACAAAGTATCTGAAGATGTGTTTTATTTAATTTCCTTTGAAGTATTTAAATTTTCCTTGAGAGTTGTCTTTGACCTATTTGTTTAGAACTTTGCAGTGTAATCCTCAATTATTTGGATGTTTTTCAAGTATATTTCTGTTATTGATTTCTAGTTTAATTCCAGTTATGTTCTTAGGGCATATTTTGTATGTTTACTAGTTTTATTTTGTTTTAATTTTTAATTTTTGTGGGTACATACTAAGTGTATATGAGTTACATGAGATAGTTTGATACGGGCATACAACGCATAGTAATTGTACCAGGGTAAATGGGGTATCCATAATTTCAAACATTTATCTTTCGTGTTACAAACCGTTTATAACCTTTTACTTATTTTAAAATGTACAATTAAGTTATATTTGACTGTAATCATCCTGTTGTGCTAGCAAATACAAGGTCTTGTTTATTTTAACTGTCATTTTTTTTGTACCCATTAAACATTCCCACATCCCCTCCACCTCCTCCACTATTGTTCCCACCCTTTGGTAACCATCCTTCTACTTTCTGTCTCCATAAGTTCAGTCATTTTTAATTGTTAGCTCTTACAAATAAGTAAGAACATGTGAAGTTTGTCTTCCTGGCTTATTTCATTTAACACAGTGCCTTCCAGTTTCATCCATGTTGTTGCAAATGAATGGATCTCATTCCTTTTTTATGGCTGAATAGCATATTGTTGTGTATATGTGCTACATTTTCTTCATCCATTCATCTGCTAATGGACGCTTTGGTTGCTTCCAAATCTTGGCTATTGTAAGCTGCAGTAAATATGGGAGTTCAGATTTGTTTTCAATATACTGATTTCCTGTTCTTTGGGTATATACCTAGGAGTGGGATTGCTGATCATGTGGTAGCTCAAGTTTTTACTTTTTGAGGAACCTTGAAACTGTTCTCCAGAGTGATTGTACTAATTTACATTTCCACCACCACTGGACCAGGGTTCCCTTTTCTCTGCATCCTCTCCAGCACTTCTTGCCTGGATAAAAGCCACTTTAATGAGAATGAGATATCTCATTGTGATTTTGATTTGCATTTCTCTGATGATCAGTGAACCTGGGCACCTTTTCATATACCTGTTTACCATTTGTATGTCTTCTTTTGAGACATTTTTGGATTGGATTATTTGCCCATTTTTTGATCAGATTATTAGAATTTTTTTCCTATATTTGTTTGAAATCCTTATGTATTCTGTTTCTTAATCTCTTGTCAGATGAGTAGTTTGCAAATATTTTCTCACATTCTGTAGGTTGTCTCTTCACTTAGTTGATTGTTTCTGTTGCTGCACAGAAGCTTTTTAACTTGATGTGGATCTCATTTGTCCATGTTCGGTTTGGTCTCCTGTGCTCATGGGGTATTACTCAAGAAATCTTTGCCTAGTTCAATGTCCTGAAGAGTTTCCCCAATGCTTTCTTGTAGTAGTTTCATAGTTTGAGGACTTATATTTAAGTTTTTAATCCATTTTGATTTTGTTTTTATATGGTGAGAGATAGTGGTCTCGTTTTATTCTTCTACATGTGGATATCCAGTTTTTCTAGCACCATTTGTTGAAGAGACTGTTCTCTCCCCAGTGTATGTTCTTGGTACCGTTGTCAAAACTGATTTCACTGGTCTCCTCACCTGATGATCCACCCGCCTCAACCTCCCAAAGTGCTGGGATTACTGGCCTGAGCCACCTGTTTTCTAGTTTTTTTAACATGCATTATTAAGTGGTTTGTTTGAAATTATTCTCTTGGCCGGGCGTGGTGGCTCAAGCCTGTAATCCCAGCACTTTGGGAGGCCGAGTCGGGCGGATCACGAGGTCAGGAGATCGAGACCATCCTGGCTAACACGGTGAAACCCCGTCTCTACTAAAAAATACAAAAAAACTAGCCGGGCGAGGTGGCGGGCACCTGTAGTCCCAGCTACTCGGGAGGCTGAGGCAGGAGAATGGCGTGAACCCGGGAGGCGGAGCTTGCAGTGAGCTGAGATCTGGCCACTGCACTCCAGCCCGGGCGACAGAGCAAGACTCCGTCTCAAAAAAAAAAAAAAAAAGAAATTATTCTCTTTTAATGTAGGTATTTACAGCTATAAAATTCTTTCTTAACATTGCTTTCACTTAATGCCACAGGTTTTGGTATGTTGTAATTCCATTATCATTTGTTTTAGAAGTTTTCAGTTTCCTTTTAAATTTCTTCATTGACTCATTCAGGAGCATATTAATTTCTGTGGATCTGTATCGTTTACAAAATTTGTCTTGCTATTGACTCCTAGTTTTCCATTGTGGTCAGGGAAGATGCTTGATACTATTTCAATTTTTTTTGGTGAATGTTTTAAGACATTTTTGTGACCTACCATATGGTCTATCCCTGAGAATGATTCATATTCTGATGAAAAGAATGTGTATTCTGAAGCTGTTGGACAAAATGTTCTGTAAGTATCTATGAGAGCCGTTTGGTCTGCAGTGCAGAGTAATTCCAGTGTTTTCATCGTTGATTTTTCTTTTCTTTTTTTGGTCTGGAAGATTGTCTAATGCTAAAAGTAGGGTGTTGAAGTCTATAGCTGTTATGGTTTTGGGGTCTCTCTCTCTCTTTAGCTCTATTAGTATTTGCTTTATATATCTGAGTGCTTCAGTATTGGGTGCATATATATTTAAAATGGTTATATCCTCTTGCTGAATTGATCCCTTATCATTATGTAGTGACTTCTGTGTCTCTTTTTATCATTTTTGTTTGAAATTTATTTCATCTGATATAAGTATACCTATTCTTTTTTTGGTTTCTATTGATATGGAATATCTTTTTTTATCTCTTGGTTTTCAGTCTTTATGTGTCTTGATACGTGAAGCATGTTAGGCAGCCAGTCAGTGGGTCTTGTTTTTTTATATTCAGTGAAGGACTCAGCATCTTTTGATTGGAGAATTTATTTCCGGTAAATTCAGTGTTGTTCAGTGAAGGTGATTTTTTTCTGGTGGTATTCTTACAGTCTCACCAGTGCACCACAATGTAGCAGTTTCTAGTTGTGCAGTATCACTGGAAGGTGTTTGTCTCATCACCAAGAATATTAAGGAGCGTGTATAGAAAGGGTGAGGTTGGAGTGAAAGTTTAATAAGTGAAAGAAGAAAGCTCTCCACAGCAGAGAAGGGGATCTGAATGGGTTGCCAAATATGAGGCTGGCTCCGGGATTTTTATGGACTGGGAAGGGAAGGAATATGCTGACTGGTCTTGAAGAAAGTGCCTCTCTGCTTGGCCTGGGACCTTGACCTGGGGCCAATCAGAGGCTGAAGTGATGATTCATGGAGGCTTGGCTCACACAAAGCATGTTCAAAGAAGGAAAGAAATTGCCCGCCAGCGCCCACCATGTGTGTGCCCACAAAGGAAGAGACCATTTCCTGGAAGCCCGCTGGTTATACAAAGGACAAAGATGTTTCTGTGTTGGGTCTTGTTCCCTTATCAGTGTAGCTGGAGGTATGTCGTAGGCACAAAGGACACATATGTTGTTACGTTGGGCCTTGTTCCTTTATCTGACTGGGCTGGAGGTTTGTGCAAGTTTCCTTCTCTGTGCCTGCAGCCTGATTTTTTTCAGGCAGTTTCTTTAAAGGAGTTTTACCAAAGACCAGTTTTTAGCTGTCTGCCCAACTAATTTTCCTTTTTTCCTCCCTCAGTATGATTTACTTTTCTTTCTTGTTATATTTTATGTATCCATTGTATGTTTTTAAATTTGAGGTTACCAGAAGCCTTGCAGATACTGTCTTATAACTCATTATTATTATTATTATTATTATTTTTTTTTTTTTGAGACGGAGTCTTGCTCTGTCGCCCGGGCTGGAGTGCAGTGGCCAGATCTCAGCTCACTGCAAGCTCCGCCTCCCGGGTTCACGCCATTCTCCTGCCTCAGCCTCCCGAGTAGCTGGGACTACAGGCGCCCGCCACCTCGCCCGGCTAGATTTTGTATTTTTTAGTAGAGACGGGGTTTCACCGTGTTAGCCAGGATGGTCTCGATCTCCTGACCTCGTGATCCGCCCGTCTCGGCCTCCCAAAGCGCTGGGATTACAGGCTTGAGCCACCGTGCCCGGCCTATAACTCATTATTATTTGAAACAAATATAGCTCAAAGTTTCCTTTACTTTTTACTCTGCTTTTCTCAAACAGGACTCTGTCACTGTTGTCACCACAACTGGGAATGTGCTGGGTCTCATCTGAAGCTAGCACATCTCAGAATGTCACCGAAGGGCCGTGGCTTACTACCTGTATATCAATTGTGGTAATTCAGGGCCCAATGTGTCTTAAATTAGCTAGTAATGGGTCCTCCCAGGACTGGGTTCTTTCTTTCAAGGCAGTTGGTTCCCTTCTGGCCCAGCATATACCTAGAAATGTCCTCCAAGAGCTAAGGCCTAAAATGTGGGCCTCACAACCCTGCCCCGTGCCCTGTCCTGCTGGAGCTAAGCTCTTATCCAAGTTGCAAGGCAACGTCCTTTTTACTCTTCCCTCGCCTCCCCTCAGGTGGAAGGGGGTTCCCTTTCAGAGCTGTGCTGTTTGAGGCTGAAGGAGGGGTGGTATAAGCCCTTAGCCATGCCAGCCGGCATCTCAGTAGATTGTGTGCCTTTTAAGTCCTCTGCTTCTGAGCCCAGCTGAACACCAGGAGTTGCCATTCTTGTAGCTTAGACTGCCTTTCAAGTGTACTTAGGGCCACAGAGCACTTTAGCCCCTGGTGTTGAGGCCCTGCTAGAACTTAAATTCCAACTGCTGGGATAGGCAAGGCTCCTCTGGTTAGGACTGGTCTAAATGTTTCCTCTGCTGAAGTTAGCTGAGTTCTGCCCGCTGTTGGCAGCACTACATTCCAATGCAAAGTGGCACAGTTGCTGTGCTCTCCCTTTCCCAGTCACACAGATTCTCTGTGCTGTGCGGCTGCTGCCAGGTAATGGAGGAAGGGTGGCGTTGGCAATTCAAGACTCTTGCCTAATCTTTTCAGTGCCTTTTTCAGTGATAAGAAATTAAAAGCAGGTGTGCTTACCTGAGTTTTTGTTCTTATGAATGTTATTTTTTGGTGTAGATAGTTGTTAAATTTGTTGTGCCTGTGGGCATGGATGACAGATGGAACTTTCTATTCGGCCATCTTCGTCTGCTGTCCTGTTTACTAGGTGTTTTGTTTCTTTTGTTTTGTTTTTAAATTTTTCAACGTCTGTTTTATTTCTCAGAATGTGACCCAACTTGGCAAATAGACCTTGTGATCCTGCCAATTTTTTGGGGGGGTGGGGGGTTGGAGTCTCGCTCTGTCGCCCAGGCTGGAGTGCAGTGGCGCCATCTCGGCTCACTGCAAGCTCCGCCTCCCGGGTTCACACCATTCTCCTGCCTCAGCCTCTCGAGTAGCTGAGACTACAGGTGCCTGCCACCACGCCTGGCTTATTTATTTATTTATTTATTTGTATTTTTAGTAGAGACGGGGTTTCACCACGTCAGCCAGGATGGTCTTGAGCTCCTGACATCGTGATCCACCTGCCTCAGCCTCCCAAAGTGCTGGGGTTACAGGCGTGAGCCACTGCACCCGTCCTGATCCTGCCAAATTTTTGTGTGATCTGCTGTTGTTGCATTCTACAAATAAAAAATACATGTGATAGATGTAATCTTGGTTTAAACTATAGTACTGCTAATTTTCTGCCTTCTTGATCTGTCAGTTACATATAGAGGTGTTTGCATAGAAATCAACTATGATATTTGATATCTCTATTTTCTTTGCTGTTTTAAATGTTTTGCATTATGTGTTTTAACCTTCTGTCTTAGGCACATACATATTATAGACATAAGAGTTGATTTAAAAAGTATTTGTCTAGTAAGTCTAATGTCTGAAGTTCTCAGAGATGATTTAACTCATCATTTTTTCCCATTGACATACCACATTTTCTGTTTCTCTGTATTCTTTGTAAGTTTTGTTGTTGGTAAAAGTTGAAATTTGAATATTATAATGAAGTAACCCTGGAAATCAGTTTCTCCCCTTGTCCAGTGTTTGCCATTTTGTTAAAGGCTGTAGTTATTTGTCTAGAGACTCATCCAAAGTATTTTGAGGAGACTGTACTACTTTTGTATGTAGTCACTGAAGTTTCTTTTTTTAGCTTGTGCATAGCCAGTGTTTTAGCAGAGCTTTCCTTGAATGCTGGGAGCTGTAAAAGAAGGAGAAGAAACAAAAATCAGTTTCCCATGTTTTGTATATGTCTATTTCCTGGGGTATTTCATTAATGTGTAGCTAGGCATTTTAAAACTCTGTCTCAGCCTTTAACTCTTGCTGAAGTAAGCTTAAAGGTTATCCAGTGCTGAGGGATAACCAGGGAAAATGGCAGCTGGGAGGCAGGGCTGAGTTGCAGCTCCCACTCAGATGGATGAAGCAGCACGTGGAGGCTCACAGTGTGAACTTTTGGTCCAGGAACCACCACAGGCACATACCGGGAAAACCAAAAGAATTCACAGACCTTTTGAAGGAAGTGGCTTGCCACTGCGAGCTCCATGAGACAGCCGAAAAGCTGTGAGTGCCCATAGTGTGAGGGGCAAGGCCTATCTCTGATCACACATCTTCACAGAGGAACCTGAAAATCCAGATCACAGGAGAAGGATTTAACCTTACCTAGAGCTGAAACAAATCTAGAGAGCCGAGTGAGATATGAAGGCAGAAGAACCAGTGAGAAGAGCCCTGTGGGCACTCCGGGTCCTCAGGGAAGCTATTTCTGACTTTGTCCACAGGGGTCCTTGGGCTGGGCTGCCAGGGGAATTGGGGAAAGACCACAGGGAGAAGGAAACTTCCAGCTGAACTTTTAATAATTTCTTTTCTTTTCTTTTTTTCTTTCTTTCTTTTTTTTTTTTTTGAGACAGAGTCTCGCTCTGTCGCCCAGGCTAGAGTGCAGTGGCTCGATCTTGGCTCACTGCAAGCTCCGCCTCCCGGGTTCACGCCATTCTCCTGCCTCAGCCTCCCGAGTAGCTGGGACTACAGGCGCCCGCTACCACGCCCAGCTGATTTTTTATATATTTTTTAGTAGAGACGGGGTTTCACGGTGTTAGCCAGGATGGTCTCGATCTCCTGACCTCGTGATCCGCCCGCCCCAGCCTCCCCAAGTGCTGGGAGTACAGGCATGAGCCACTGCACCAGCCTGAACTTTATAATAATTTCAACTGAGCATGAACTTTCATGGGCAAAATCTGGGGGTCAATGAAAGGGAAGTGCGGATACGGGGACAGAAGTCACAGCAGATGGGATGGAGTGGGGCCTAAAAGCTCTACTTGCATTCTCAGTGGGGAGGCTTATAGCCTGGGGCAAGATCTCAGCTCTGCTCACTGGCTTCCTGGATATAAGCTCGGATGCTGGTGGTGAGGCATGGTGAGAGTGAGACTGGCTTTTCTGGCTGCATGGGAACTGGGTGAGGTCTGTCACTGCTGGCTTTCTCCCACTTCCCTGGAAGCCTGTATGATACAGCAGAGGCAGCCATAGTGCCCCTGGAAACAACTCCATTGGCCTGAATACCACACCACCATCTCCCACAGTGGCCTCAGCAAGCTTCTTCCAAGGAGAGTCTGAGCTTAGACACACCTAACCTTGCCCTAACCTGATGGTTCTTCTCTACCCACCTTGGTAGCCAAAGACAAAAGACATAATTTTTTGGGAACTCTATGACCCCACCCATCACCTGAGAAACCTGAATACTTATTCAGGTGACCTTAGGGCAAGTTGGTATCCCCCTATATTACCGCAGCTGATGCTCTCTTGAAAGTGCCACCTCCTGGCTGGAGGCCAACCAATGCAAGCCATTACAGCAACACATAACAGAATGACCCTGTTCCAAGAAAGAAGCAAACAACAGCTAATTCCACCACCTGTAACATCCTGGCTAACCAGAGGTTCTGAGTCTGTCCACATGACAAGTTCATTGCTAGCATAATTAGCATTCAAGAAAAACAATGCACACACACACACACAAAACTACAACCAAGGACCCTCACAGAGTCCACCTGACTCCCCTGCTACATCAGCGAAGAAGGTATTGGTATCCAGGCCAAGGGACCCAGAGAGATCACATCACAGGACTCTTTGCAGACACTCCTCAGTTCCACCCCAGAGTCCAGCACCTCCACTGGGTGGCTTGACCTAGAAGAACAATAACAATCACTGCCTTCTGGGTCTCAGGAAGCCCATCCCTAGGGTAAGGGGGAGGGCCCCACACCAAGTCATCACCCTGTGAGACAGAAGAATCTGAACCATAGCCCTTGAGCCTCAGATCTTTCCTGTGACATTGTCTACCCAAATGAGAAGGAACCAGAAAAACAATTCTGGTAATATAACAAAACAAAGTTCTTTAACACCCTCAAAAATCACACTAGCTCCCCAGCAGTGGATGCAAACTAAGAAGAAATCTCTGAATTGCCAGGAAAAGAATTTAGAAGGTTGATTATCAGGCTACTCGTGGAGGCACCAGAGAAAGGTGGAAACCAATTTAAGGGAATTAAAAAAAAAAAAATAGAGGATATGGACGGAAAAATCTCCAAACACATATCATCAATGAAAAACAATCACAATTTCTGGAAACGAATGACACACTTAGAGAAATGCGAAGTACACTGGTAAGTTTCAACAATAGAAGTGAACAAGCGGAAGAAAGAACTTCAGAGCTTGAAGACAAGGCTTTCAAATTAACCTAACGCAAAAAAAAAAAAAAAAAAAAAAAAAAAAAGAACAAAGCCTCCGAACCTAGCAATAATTGGTGTTCCTCAGGAAGAAGAGTAAACTAAAATTTTGGAATTCTTATTTGAGGGAATAATTGAGGAAGACTTCCCTGGCCTTGCTAGAGATCTAGACATCCAAATACAAGAAGCTCAAAGAACACCTGGAAAATTTATCACAAAAAGGTAATCACCTAGATGCATCCTCATCAGGTTATCTAAAATCAAGAAGAAGGAAAGAATCTGAAGAGCTGTGACGTGAAAGCATCAGGTCACCTAGGAAGGAAAACCTATCAGATTAACAGCAGGTTTTTCAGAGAAACCCAGCAAGTTAAAAGAGATTGGGGTTCTATCTTTAGCCTCTTTAAACAAAATAATTGTCAGCCAAGAATTTTGTATCCAGTGAAACTAAGCTTCATAAATGAAGGAAAGATAAAAATTATTTTCAGACAAGCAAATACTGAGAATTCACCACTACCAAACCAGCACTACAACAACTGCTCAGAGGAGTTCTGAATCATGAAACAAAACCTCAAAATATACCAAAATAGAACCTCCTTAAAGCATAAAACTCACAGGACTATAAAACAATAACATAATGAAAAAAAAGAGGTATTCAGGCAATAACTAGTAGCATGATTAATAGAAGAGTACCTTACATCTCAATATTAATGTTGAATGTAAATGGCCTAAATGCCTCCACTTAAAAGATACAGAATGGCGGAATGAATAAGAATTTACCACTGGGCATGGTGGCTCATGCGTGTAATCCCAACACTTTGGGAGGCTGAGGCGGGCAGATCACGAGGTCAGGAGTTCAACACCAGCCTGGCCAATATGGTGAAACCTCGTCTCTGCTAAAAATACAAAAATCAGCTGGGCGTGGTGGTGTGTGCCTGTAGTCCCAGCTATATAGGAGGCTGAGGCAGGAGGATTGCTTGAACCCAGGAGACAGAGGTTGCAGTGAGCTGAGATTGCACCACTACATTCCAGCCTGGGCGACAGAGTGAGACTCACCAACCAAGTATCAGCTGTCTTAAAGAGACTCACCTGACACATAAGGACTCACATAAGCTTAAGGTAAAGATGTGGAAAAAGATACTCCATACATACGGACACCAGAAGGGAGCAGGAGTAGCTATTCTTATATCAGACAAAACGAACTTTAAAGCAACAGCAATTAAAAAAGAGAAAGAAGAGCCTTATATAATGATAAAAAGATGAATCCAACAGGAAAATATCACAGTCTTATGTCTATATGCACCTAACACTGGAGCTCCCAAATTTACAGAACAGTTACTACTAGACATAAAAATTGAGATAGATGGCAACACAATGACAGTGGGGAACTTCAATACTCCACCGACAGCACTAGACAGGTCAAGACAAAGCCAACAAAAAACAATGGTCTTGACTATATCATAGAACAAATGGACTTAACAGATATTTACAGAATATTCTACTCAACAATTGCAGTGTATATATTCTGTTCAGCACATGGAACATTCTTGAAGGTATACCTTATGATAGGCCACAAAACAAGTCTCAATAAATTTAAGAAAATCAAAAATCATATCAAGTACTCCCTTAGACCACAATGGAGTATAATTGGAAATCAACTCCAAAGGATCACTCAAAACCATGGAAATTAAATAATCTGCTCCTGGATGACAGACTCTTGGGTCAACAATGAAATCAAGATGGAAACTTAGACACTTTTTGCCAGGCGCGGTGGCTCACGCCTGTAATCCTAGCACTTTGGGAGGCCAAGACGGGCGGATCACGAGGTCAGGAGATCGAGACCATCCTGACTAACACGGTGAAACCCCATCTACTAAAAATACAAAAATTAGCCAGGCGCGGTGGCGGGCGCCTGTAGTCCCAGCTACTCGGGAGGCTGAGGCAGGAGAATGGCATAAACCCGGGAGGCGGAGCTTGCAGTGAGCTGAGATCCGGCCACTGCACTCCAGGCCGGGTGACAGAGCGAGACTCCGTCTCAAAAAAAAAAAAAAAAAGAAAGAAATGAAACAGGAGGGCTGAGCATGGTGGCTTATGCCTATAATCCCAGCACTTTGGGAAGCCGAGGTGGACGGTTCGTGAGTTCAGGAGTTCAAGACCAGCCTGACCAACATGGTGAAATCCTATCTCTACTAAAAATGCAAAAATTAGCTGGGCGTGGTGGTGCGTTCCTGTAATTCCAGCTACTCAAGAGGCTGAGGCAGGGGAATCACTTAACCTGGGAGGTGGAGGTTGCAGTGAGCTGAGATTGCGCCACTGCACTCCAGCCTGGGTGACAGAGTAAGACTCCATCTCAAAAAAACAAAAAAAAAGGAAACAGGAGATATTACAAACAATACAACAAAGATACAAAAGATTACTAAGGCTACTTTCAACACCTTTGTGTGCACAAACTAGAAAACCTAGAGGAGATTTATGAATTCCTGGAATTATGAAACTTTCCTAGATTAAATAAGAAATAAATAGAAACTCTAAACAGACCGATAACAAGGAGCAGCATGGAAATGACGATATAATTTGACTGTGTCCCCACCCAGTATCTCACCTTGAATTGAGAGACCAGGTGGAGGTAATTGTTCTCACCAAATCTGATGGTTTGATGAGTGGCGAGTTTCTCCTTCAGTGATTCTTTTTCTTACCACCACGTGAAGAAGGTGCCTTGCTTCCCCTTCACCTTCTGCCATGATTATATTTCCTGAGGCCTCCCCAGCTATGTGGAACTATGTCAATTAAACCTCTTTCCCTTACAAATTACCCACTTTCAGGTATTTTCTTACAGCAATGTGAGAATGGACTAATACAGTAAATTGGTACTGTAGAGAGTGGGGTGGTGCTATAAAGATACCTGAATATGTGGAAGTTACTTTGGAACTGGGTAACAGGCAGAGGTTGGAACAGTTTGGAGGGCTCAGAAGGAGACAGGAAGATGTGGGCAACTTTGGAACTTTCTAGAGACTTGTTAAATGGCCTTGACCAAAATGCTGAGAGTTATATGGACAGTTAAGTCCAGGCTGAGGTGGTTTCAGATGGCAATGAGGATCTTCTTGGGAACTGAAGCAAAGGTGACTCTTGCTATACTTTAGCAAAGAGACTGGCAGCATTTTGCCCCTGCCCTAGAGATCTGCAGAACTTTGAAATTGAGATAGATGATTTTGGGTATCTGGGAGAGGAAATTTTTAAGGAGCAAAGCATTCAGGAGGTGACTTGGGTGCTCTTAAAAGCATTCAGTTTTATGCATTCAAAAAAAGATGGTTTGGAATTGAAACTTATGTTTAAAAGGGAAGCAGAGCATAAAAGTTTGGAAAATTTGCAGGCTGACGATGTGATAGAAAAGAAAACTCATTTTCTGAGGAAAAATTTAAGCCAGCTGCAGAAATTTATATAAGTAATGAGGAGCCAAATGTTAATTGCCAAGACAATGGGGAAAATGTCTTTAGGATATGTCAGAGGTCTTCATGGCAGTCCCTCCCATCACAGGCTTGGAGGCATAGGAGAAAAAAATGGTCTCATGATCCGGGCCTCAGAGCCTTGCTGCTTTTTGTAGTCTTGGGACTTGGTGCTTTGTCCTAGCTGTGGCTAAAAGGGACCAATGTACAGTTCAGGCCATTGCTTTAGAGGGTTCAATCCCCAAGTTTTGGCAGCTTTCACTTGGTGTTGGGCCTGTGGGTGCAGAGAAATTAAGAATTAAGGTTTGGGAACCTTTGCCATGATTTCAGAGGATGTATGGAGATGCTCAGACGTCTAGGCAGAAGTTTGCTGCAGTGGCCTAGCCCACATAGAGAACCTATGCTAAGGCAGTGTGGAAGGGAAATGTGGGGTTGGAATCCCCACACAAAGCCAAGTTAAGAATTGCGGTTTGGGAACCTCTACCAGTTTCAGAGGATGTATGAAAATACACGGACGCCTAGGCAGAATTTTGCTGCAGTGGCATAGCCCACGTAGAGAATCTGTGCTAAGGCAGTGTGGAAGGGAAATGTGGGGTTGGAATTCCCACACAAAGCTCCCATTGCAGCACTGCCTAGTGGAGCTATGAGAAGAGAGCCATGATCCTGCAGACCCAGAATGGTAGATCCACTGACAGCTTACAGTGTGTACCTGGAAAAGTCACAGACAATGCCATCTTGTGAAAGCAGCCAGGAATGGGGCTGTACCCTGCAAAGTCATAGGGGTGGAGCTGCCCAAGGCCATGGAAGCCCACCTATTGCATCAGCATGACCTGGACGTGAGACATGGAATCAAAGGAGATCATTTTGGAGCATTAAGATTTTATTGCTCCACTGGATTTTGGACTTGTATGGGGCCTGTAGCCCCTTTGTTTTGGCCCATTTCTTCCATTTGGAACAGGTATATTTACCCAATGCTTCTACCCCCATTTTATCTAGGTAGTAACTAACTTCCTTCTGATTTGACAGGCTCATAGATGGAAGGAACTTGCTTTGTGTTAGATGAGATTTTGGGACTTGGACTTAAGGGATAATGCTGGAATGAGTTAAGATTGGGGAGATTGTTAGAACGGCATGATGGAAGTAAAACTGTCACTGTTTGTTGATGATATGATCATATACCTAGAAAATCCTACAGACTCACCCAGAAAGCTCCTATATCTGATAAATAAATTCATTAAAATTTCAGGATACAAAATCAATGTACACAAATCATAGCATTGCTATTACCAACAGTGACCATGCTGAGAATCAAATCAAGAAATCAACCTTTTTTGGCCAGGCGTGGTGGCTCAAGCCTGTAATCCCAGCACTTTGGGAGGCCGAGGAGGGCAGATCACGAGGTCAGGAGATCGAGACCATCCTGGCTAACATGGTGAAACCCCGTCTCTACTAAAAATACAAAAAACAAAATTAGCTGGGCATGGTGGTGGCACCTGTAGTCCCAGCTACTCGGGAGGCTGAGGCAGGAGAATGGCATGAACCTGGGAGGCGGAGCTTGCAGTGAGCCGAGATTGTGCCACTGCACTCCAGCCTGAGTGACAGAGCAAGACTCTGTCTCAAAAAATAAAGAAAAAGAACTCAACCTTTTTTGACAGCTGAAAGAATAAAACAAAACCAAACAAAAAACCTTGAGGATGATACCTAATCAAGGAGGTGAAAGACCTCTATGAGGAAAACCACAAAACGCGGCTGAAAGAAATCACAGGTGACACAAATAAATGGAAACACATCCCGTGCTCATGGATGGGTAGAATCAGTATTGTGAAAACGTCCATACTGCCAAAAGCAGTCTACACATTCAATGCAATTTCCATGAAAACAGCATTATCATTCTTCACAGAAGTAGAAAAAATAATTCTAAAATTCATGTGGAACCAAAAAAGAGGTCACATAGTAAGCAAGATGAAGTGAAAAGAAGCAAAATCTGGAGGCACGCATTTACCCAACTTTCAAACTGTAGTACGAGGCCTATCGTCACAACGGCATGGTACTTTTTTTTTTTTTTTTTTTTTTTTTGAGAGCAGAGTCTTCGCTCTGCCGCCCAGGCTGAGGGCAGTGGCCGGATTCCTCAGGCCTCACTGCAAGCTCCGCTCCCGGGTTGCACAGCCATTCTCCTGCCCTCAGCCTCCCCAAGTAGCTGGGACTAACAGCGCGCCCGCCCACCTCGCCGCGGCTAGTTTTTTTTGTAATTTTTTAGTAGAGACGGGGCGTTTCACCGTGTTAGCCAGGATGGTCTCCGATCTCCCCTGACCCCTCATGATCCGCCCCGTCCTCGGCCCTCCCAAAGTGCTGAGATTACAGGCCTTGAGCCACCGCCGGCCCGGGCCGGCATGGTACTTTTATAAAAGTAGGCACATAGACTGATGGAACAGAATAGAAAACCCAAAAATGAAGCCAAATACTTACAGCCAAATGATTTTCCACAAACCAAACAAAAACATAAAGTGGAGAAAGGACACCCTATTCAACAAATGGTAGGCCGGGCACAGTGGCTCATGCCTGTAATCTCAGCAATTTGGGAGGCTGAGGTGGGTGGATCACCTGAGGTCAGGAGTTCGAGACCAGCCTGACCAACAAGGTGAAACCCCATCTCTACTAAAAATACAAAATTAGCCAGGCGTGGTGGCGCACGCCTGTAATCCCAGCTACTTGGGCAGCTGAGGCTGGAGAATTGCTTGAACCCGGGAGGCGGAGGTTGTGGTGAGACAGGATTGTCCCATTGCACTCCAGCCTGGGCAACAAGAGTGAAACTCCACCTCAAAAAAAAAAAAGGTGCTGGGATAATTGGCAAGCCACATGTAGAAGAATGGGACTGGATCCTTTTCTCTCACCTTGCAAATCAACTCAAGATGGATTAAACACTTAAATTTATGATATAGAACTATCAAAATTTTAGAAGATAACATAGAAAAACTTTTCTAGACCTTGGCTTAGGCAGAGTTCATTACCAAGAACCCCAAAACAAATGCAACAAAACAAAGATAGATGGGACTTAATTAAACTAAAAATCTTCTGCACAGCAAAAGAAATAATCAGCAGAGTAAACAGACAACCCACAGAGTGGGAGAAAATCTTCACAATCTGTGCATCCGGTAAGGTACTGATATCCAGAATCTATAAGAAACTCAAATCAGCAAGAAAAAAAGAAATAATCTTATCGATTATGGGCACGGTGGCTTAAGCCTGTAATCCCAGCACTTTGGGAGGCCGAGATGGGCGGATCACGAGGTCAGGAGATCGAGACCATCCTGGCTAACACGGTGAAACCCCGTCTCTACTAAAAAATACAAAAAAATTAGCCGGGCGAGGTGGCGGGCGCCTGTAGTCCCAGCTACTCGGGAGGCTGAGGCAGGAGAATGGCGTAAACCCGGGAGGCGGAGCTTGCAGTGAGCTGAGATCCAGCCACAGCACTCCAGCCTGGGTGACAGAGCGAGACTCCATCTCAAAAAAAAAAAAAAAAAAAAAAAAAAAAGAAATAATCTTATCGATTGGACAATGGATATGAATAGACAATTCTCCAAAGAAGATATACAGATGGCCGACAAGCGTATGAAAAAATACTCAACATCACTAATGATCAAGGAAATGCAGATCAAAACCACAATGCAACACCATTTTACTCCGGCAAGAATTTGCCAAAATTAAGAAATGAAAAAATAATAGATGTTGGTGGGGACGTGGTAAAAAGGGAACACTTTTACGCTGCTGGTGGGAATGTAAACTAGTACAACCGCTATGGAAAACTGTGGTGATTCCTTACAGAACTAAAAGTTTATCTATCATTTGATCTAGCAATCCCACTACGAGGTATCTACCCAGAGGAAAGAAAGTATATGAAAAAGACACTCTGCACACACGTTTATAGCAGCATAATTCTCAATTGCAAAAATATAGAGCCAGCCCAGATGCCCATCAGTCATTGAGTGGAGACACGCACACACGCACTCCATGGAATACTAAGCCATAGAAGGAACAAAATAATGGCATTTGCAGCAACGTGGATGGAATTGGAGACAGTATTCTATGTGAAGTAACTCAGGAATGGAAAACCAAACATTGTATGTTCTCATTTGTAAGTGAGAGCTAAGCTATGAGGATGCAAAGACCTAAGAATGATGTAATCAGCCAGCTGTGGTGGCTCACACCTATAATCCCAGCACTTTGGGAGGCCGAGGCGGGCGGATCACGAGGTCAGGAGATCGAGACCATCCTGGCTAACACGGTTAAACCCTGTCTCTACTAAAATACAAAAAATTAGCCAGGTGTGGTGGCGGGCGCCTGTAGTCCCAGCTACTCGGGAGGCTGAGGCAGGAGAATGACGTGAACCCGGGAGGCGGAGCTTGCAGTGAGCCGAGATCACCACTGCACTCCAACCTAGGCGACAGAGCGAGACTCTGTCTCAAAAAAAAAAAAAAAGAATGATGTAATGGACTCGGGGATCTCAGGGAAAGAATGGGTGGGAGTTAGGGATAAAAGACTGCACATTGGGTACAGTGTACACCGCTTGGTTGATGGGCGTACTAAAATGTCAGAAATTGCCACAAAAGAACTTACCCATGTAACCAAACACCACCTGCTCCCCCAAAACCTACTGAAGTTAAAAACAGAGCACAAAAGAAAGATTATCTGGTGCTAAAAATAAGGTTTTCTCAGGTCTTTTCTAAACGTTATGTGTTCTTCTGGGCAGACACACAGTTTCCTGAATTCCCTAGGATACCTGTGTTTTTAGTACTCTACTCTCTGAAAGAAATTTTACTCCAGCTTTTCCTGGGTTGTAGGTGGTCTATATTGTATGTGTCAGGCAGAATCTCTTGTTTCAGGTGGCAGCATACTTTTTGTTTACGTAATTCTTTCTGGTTTTTCACACAGATTGCTTTCTGCCTTACTTGGAACAGAGAAGAGAGTCTTGTTTTAGAGATTTGGCAGCCTCCAGCCAAATTGTATCATAACTATGCAGTAATTTGTATATTTCATCTCTACTCCCTATAAAACCAATGACCAAGGTTCCACACTGCAAACTTGTGATTTTGTCTTCAAGACTGGCACCACGTTGGAGAGGGATTGGAGCACGGAAAAGTAAAATCTTGTTCAGGCTTTCCTGCTTTTGGCATTGTGGTTTTTTGCTTTTTGTTTTTGTGTTTTATTCTGTATTTGCATGTTTGCTACAAAGCCTTTGATGGCTTTTAAGAGTTTTGAGAAGTTTTTAACAATTCTGCCTGTTAAATATTTTGGGGAGGGACAGGTGTTTGGCTATGCTTGCTCTGTCATTTTGCTGCCTTCTTTCTTACTAGACTCTCTGCTGTATTTCATTGATTTATATGATTTTCTTTGTGCCGTTTCAACAATCTATCTTGTTTAGTGTTACTTTGAAGCAGTTTTGAAATTGTAAAGTGTGAGTTGTCATACTTTGCTTTTTTGCAAGATTGTTGTGGTTTTCTGAGTCCTTTGCAATTCCATATGAACTTGAGCATCAAGTTTTCAATTTTTACAAAGTAGTTGCCTGGAGATCTGACAGGGATTGTATTAAATACATGGAGTGTTCTGGGGAATATAACCATCTTAATAATACTAAGCCTATTGAGCTATGAACATGGGATGAACAATTTTCTGTATTATCCCATTTTTCCGTTGGTATAAAGTAATTCCTAAGACAGGGTAGTTTTAAAGAAAATAGGTTTATTTTAACTTTTGTGTTCTGGGGGTACATACGCAGATTTGTTACATGAGTAAATTTCATGTTTCTGTTTTCCTGCACAAATGATTTTGTCACATAGATAGTGAGCACAGTGCCTGATAGGTAGTTTTTTGACTCTTACTTTCCTCCCATTCTCCCCCTCAGGTAGGCCCCAGTGTCTATTGCTCCCATCTTTGTGTCCATGTATACTCAACAGTTAGCTTCCATTTATAAATGAGAACATGTGGTATTTGGTTTTCTGTTAATACGTTAATTTGTTTATGATAAGGGCCTCCAGCTGTAGCCATGTTTATGCAAAGGACATGATTTAATTTCTTATAGCTGCATAGTATTCCATGGTGTATATGTACCATTTTTTAAAAAAATCCAGTCCACTATTGATGGGCGTTTAGATTGATTCAGTGTCTTTGACATTGTGAATAGTGCTGTGATGGACATACCGGTGCATGTGTCTTCTTGGTAGAACAACTTGTATTCCTTTGCGTCCGTATGCAGTAATGGGATTGCTGGGTCAAATGGTAGTTCTGTTTTAAGTTTTTTGAGAAACCTTCAAACTGCTTTTCACAATGGCTGAACTAATTTGCATTCCCACCAGCAGTGTGTAAGTGCTCCATATTCTGCGCTACCTTACCACCATCTGTTAAAGACTCTTTAATAATAGCCTGAATGTTGCCTTTGGTTTTTGGGTTTTGTTTTGTTTTTTTTTTTTTCAATTATTTCTCCTTTTATTGCTCCTTCCATGAACCTTGACACTCTCCTTTGGTGGCCTCAGGAAATCTTTTCAACATAAATTATTTCTCGAGCAAAGGAAAATTTACTTTGAGCATTAAGACACATATGTGGTTCTGCTGTGTTTGTTAAATGGCTCTTGGAGCATTTGATCCTTGGTTGAAGGCAGAAGATACCCACATTGGTTTGAGGAGCATTGTCTTCTGAAATCTTTTTGTAAATCACTCTTCTTAAGTTCTCTTTTTCAGGGTTTACCCAGGTTTTCAAGAAATTGTTCAAAAACTGTCACATAAGGTACCAGACTGGTCTTACCATCTCTGGTTCTATGTTTAATATCAGATTCAGCTTAATTCTCCTTTTTTCCTCTTCATTAGTGGAAGAGGCATCCAGTTCATGGCAGATGAGGCTTATGGTTGGAACAGTAAGTGGATCAAACCGATCCACTTTCTGCAAATCAGTAGGCACAGAAATGCGACCTGTTTTGGGATGAACGCTAAAAGGGCTCTTCGGTAAATGATTGATTTCTTTGCTGACATTGATACCCCGTTGTGGAAACAGTCCTGGAGCATAATCTCCCACTCCAGCCAGGTCCACATTTTCATTTTTGATGTTGTTCTGACGTCTGCTGGTGCGCCCAGTGCTGAAGTGAATTGTGAGACTTTTGGAAGCTTTGTTGAAGTTCATCCTGAATTGTTTGAGTAACAAGGGCTAAAATCTTATCCCAGCTTTTGTTATTTTTGAGAATATCTTGATTAACCAAGGCATAGTCTTCAAAGTTTTTTTTTATTATGTTTATAGATTTTCTGACAAAAGGGTGAATTTTTTCAGTTAGTTGAACTTTCTTTTTAACATCTTGACCATGCTTTACAAGGCTCAGATACTCAACTATCCCAGAATGTACCACCGAAGACAGTTTTCTGATTTATCACAGACCCAACAATATACACCCCTATTTCTAGAATATACCCAGAGACGATGCTTAAATCCAGAGTCCTCCCTCAGTGCTGTGTCAGTGATGCATATGGCCGTTGTCATGAGGATACAGGACTTAGAACATGTATCTGCAGAACTATAGCATCTCCTCACATTGTCATAGTCTGTCATGTCAGTGTCAAACACCAATTCTTTTTCCCGAGCCTGGAAAGCTCCCAGATCCACTGTATTGTGTTGATTGGGTCTGTGGGAATATACTGTGCCTATATCAATCTTGTATGGATTCATTTTCTGCATCTCCTTTTCCAGATCACTCTGGTTGTTGAAGGATTGGTATCGAATGTAAATGTCATCTTTCAATGTGAATGAAAATTCACAGTGTTGGGAGTAATTCTTTACCACTCTGCTGTAGTTGAGCCAGTTACAGTACAGAGAATAGGGAAAGAGCCTCTGGTAATAACATTTAAATAGCTCAGGCAGCTTGGTGGGGTCAGACATTTTCGTGGAGCTCAGAACTCAACCCAGGAAGCTTGACCATTGCCTTTTATGCCTACTTGCTCGACTGGAAATCAGAAGTGTCTGTCTGCATCTTTTTCTTTTAATTGACTGCTGTCAACTTTTAATCCTAAACTTTCTTTGTTCTACTTCTGACCTCACATCAGGATATGGTGAAAACAAGCCTGGGTGCTCTCTCTGGGTTTTGGCAGCAGATTGAAACCATGTAAATCTTTTACCTTGAAACTGAATTCTCACCCTAGCTTTCCACCTACTCTCAACAGAAAACACAGGCCTGGCTCCTTTTCTTCCTCATTCAAACCGTATCAAACCACCTTGAAAGGCCTGACCTGATGGATCCACAAGGGTCAATTTTCTGAGTAATAATTTCCTACCCTCTGCAAACACATCTCTGCACTTGACCATCGCACTTAGTACCACTAGCGGAATGTTCAGACATTGCCCACCACCCTGTGGTTCTGTCTTCTCTTGCAGTGACTTGCTAATCGGCTCTGCCGCCTGGGGTCTGGTATGTACTTTAGCTGCTCACTAAGCGGCTAGCACTGTGAGCTGTGCTGCTCGATTTACTTATTTCTGTGAAATCTGTAAACCACAACTCAGATCACCATGTTATAAGGCAAAGAAACAGAAAAATTGCGTTCTTTTAGATTTTAATTAATTTTTAAGTTTTCTGCTATGAAATGTAGTGAGAATGAGTAAAACATGTGTCAGGAGTTTTAGTAATAACAGCGGAAGCAACTTTGGTTCTTCACTGGGCCCCGTACAGTCCTTAGGAGTTTTCTGGTAGTTTCCACCTGAACTCGTCTCTTAGTTGGCCACTGTTATGATTCTTTGGCTATTTTTTTTTTGTATTTTATCATCTGTAATTTTTCTGTTCCATTTTGCTTTACTGGAACTTTCTATAAATGAGTATGAATGGAATTAAAACAAAAAGGTTTATTTGGTGATTTCCTGTGTCATGTTGCACACATGCTAGTGCCTGATGCACAATCTGTGCATCCGGTAAGGTACTGATATCTAGAATCTATAAGAAACTCAAATCAGCAAGAAAAAAAGAAATACTCTTATGGAGGCTGGGTGTGGGGATTACAGGTGTGAGCCACCGCACCAGGCCCAAATATTTTCTTATTATAATCACGTTGATGCCTCATTTCTCCAATTAACAAGTTATAACAGCGTATGAGAAATATTGTTTACCAAGAATGCTCATTAGAGACGTAATGCTCAGAGTGTTTTCCAGAGCGGATCCCCTAGGCACCACTGCAGGAATGGAGTAAAGTGGTAGGCTTTCAGAAACAAAACAAAGCTGGAGTTCAGCGAATAATATATTGTTTGCATGAGACTGTTTACATATTGTTCACATAGGGTGATGAGATCCCTCAAAAAAACCTATTTTCTCACACCGAAAGGTCAGACTTTGTAAACAGTTAAGACTTAACGCTAACTGTTATACACAACAGATAGCATGACTTTTTATAAGAGGCCCTCAAGATAAAATCTACACATAGAAATTAGGGGTGACCTCATTTCTTACGGCACAGTTTATTCCCTACACCTGCCAATGAGAAAGGTGTTCCTACTGTGCTGTTGACTTTCTGAATAGTTCATATTAGCATGAAGAATGTTGAGTGGGAAGCAGTAAGTGTAGACAGAGAGTAAAGTTCTGATGACCAAGTCGTGGAAGAAATGTTTGAAGTCTGCAGAATTATGTTACGATTTTATGAGATGAGTATAGATTCTTCATGTCTCTCTAAGCCATCCTCCTCTCCGCATATGTGTGATATTCTAGGATTCAGTGTCATTTGAAGATGTGGCTGTGGCCTTTACCCAGGAGGAGTGGGCTTTGCTGGATCCTTCTCAAAAGAATCTCTACAGAGATGTGATGCAAGAAATCTTTAGGAACCTGGCTTCTGTAGGTAAGAATAACAACACTTTCTCATGTAGTTGATTAGAAAACAAGTGTTTTGGCTGGGCACGGTGGCTCACACCTGTAATCCCAGCACTTTGGGAGGCTGAGGCGGGCAGATCACCTGAGGTCGGGAGTTCGAGACCAGCCTGGCCAACATGGTGAAACCCCATCTCTACTAAAAAAATACAAAAATTAGCAGGCGTGGTAGCAAGTGCCTGTAATCCCAGCTATTCAGAAGGCTGAGACAGGTTAATTGCTGGAACCTGGGAAGTGGAGGTTGCAGTGAGCCGAGATTGAGCCACTGCATTCCAGCCAGGCCAACAAAGAAAGACTCTGTCTCAAAAAAAAAAAAAGCCGGGCGCGGTGGCTCACGCCTGTAATCCCAGCTCTCAGGGAGGCAGAGGCGGGAGGATAGCTTGAGCCCAGGAGTTCGAGACCTGCCTGGGTAATACAGCGAGACCCCGTTCTCCACAAAAGGAAAAAAAAAAAAAGTCAAAAAAAAAAAAAAAAAAGAAAGAAAGAAAAGAAAAAGCAAGTGTTTCTTTGTCATGAATGTTTCCTGATTTGGCATGTGGAAAGGGAATACTTTGGTGAAAAAAATTAGACATGGTCACGGTGTATAGTGAACCTTGAGTCGAGCAATTTTTTAAGTTTCTAATCATTTGTAATAATCTTACGGATGTACATTTTAGGAAACAAATCGGAAGACCAGAATATCCAAGAAGACTTCAAAAATCCTGGGAGAAATCTAAGGTAATTTGCATTCACAAGAACAAATAATGCCCGTTGAGGGAATCTTAGCATGTCATAAGTTTTTAAAACAGACAAAACAGCTGGGCGCGGTGGCTCATGCCTGTAATCCCAGCAATTTGGGAGGCTGAGGCGAGTGGATAATGAGGTCAGGAGTTCAAGACCAGCCTAACCAATATGATGAAACCCCATCTCGACTAAAAATACAAAAATTAGTTGGGTGTGGTGGTCGGTGCCTGTAATCCCAGCTACTCAGGAGGCTAAGGCAGGAGAATTGCTTGGAGTTGGGAGACGGAGGTTGCAGTGAACTGAGATCACGCCATTGCACTCCAGCCTGGGCAACAGAGCAAGAGCGAGACTCCGTCTCAAAAATAATAATAATAATAATAATAATAATTAAAAAACAGACAAAACAAATAAGAACCACTAGAAATTTTTTTTTTTTTTTTCCCAGAAGAGTCTTAGCAAAAAACACACCTGAATGTAACATGGATGTTCAGTATTTTCAGAATATTTTACTTGGAAACACTACTAAAATACTGTACATGTGACTATCACAGTTGTGATAATAATGATAATAGCTGTGGGGGGCCCATGTCTTAAACAGTAATTAATTTATTTACTTTAAAACAATTTACACATGGCAGGAAACTTGCATTTTCCCTGGTATTAGTAGCAATGTAAACCATGAATAAATGTACCATTAATGATGTGTTTATCATTTTTACAGCAGTCATGTGGTAGAGAGATTGTTTGAAATTAAAGAAGTCAGTCAATATGGAGAAACCTTCAGCCAGGATTCAAATTTGAATCTGAATAAGAAAGTTTCTACTGGAGTAAAACCATGTGAATGCAGTATGTGTGGAAAAGTCTTCATATGTCATTCAGCCCTTCATAGGCACATCCTGTCTCACACTGGAAACAACCTATTTGAGTGTGAGGAATGTCCGGAGAAGTTATATCAATGCAAACAATGTGGGAAAGCCTTTATCTCTCTCACCAGTGTTGACAGACACATGGTAACACACACTAGTAATGGGCCTTATAAGGGTCCAGTGTATGAGAAGCCTTTTGATTTTCCTAGTGTATTTCAAATGCCTCAGAGCACTCACACTGGAGAGAAAACATATAAATGTAAACATTGTGATAAAGCCTTCAATTATTCAAGTTATCTTCGTGAACATGAAAGAACTCATACTGGAGAGAAACCCTATGCATGTAAGAAATGTGGTAAATCATTCACTTTTTCCAGTTCTCTTCGCCAACATGAAAGATCTCATACTGGAGAGAAACCCTATGAATGTAAGGAATGTGGCAAAGCCTTCAGTCGTTCCACTTACTTGGGAATACATGAAAGAACGCATACTGGAGAAAAACCCTATGAATGTGTAAAATGTGGCAAAGCCTTTAGATGTTCCAGAGTCCTCAGAGTCCATGAAAGGACTCACAGTGGAGAAAAGCCCTATGAATGTAAACAATGTGGTAAAGCCTTCAAATATTCGAGTAACCTATGCGAGCATGAAAGAACTCACACTGGAGTGAAACCTTATGGATGTAAGGAATGTGGTAAGTCGTTTACTTCTTCCAGCGCCCTTCGAAGCCATGAAAGGACTCATACTGGAGAAAAACCCTATGAATGTAAGAAATGTGGTAAAGCCTTCAGTTGTTCCAGTTCCCTTCGAAAGCATGAAAGAGCTTATATGTGGTAAAAAAAAAACAACAATAAAACACCTCTGTGAACGTAAGAAGTGTGTTAAAGCTTTCGGTTATTCTAGTTTCATTAGAGCACGTGAAAAAATTAAAAACTCAGGCCGGGTGCAGTGGCTCATGCCTGTAATCCCAGCACTTTGAGAGGCCGAGGCGGGCACATCATGAGGTCAGGAGTTCGAGATCAGCCTGACCAACATGATGAAACCCGTTTCTACTAAAAATACAAAACTTAGCCAGGCGTGGTGACACGCGCCTGTAGTCGCAGCTGCTCAGGAGGCTAAGGCGGGAGAATCGCTTGAACCAGGGAGGCAGAGGTTTCTGTGAGCCGAGATTGTGCCACTGTACTCCAGCCTGGGCCACAGAGTGAGACTCCGTCTCAAAAAAAAAAAAAAATTAAAACTCACACTAGAGAGAAACCCAACACATGTAAGGAAGATTAGAATGTTGCAATTTTCCTAGTTCCCTTCTAAAACTTAGAAGAACCCATCCTGGGAAAGAACCTCATAAAATACCAAAAATGCATTAAAGCACTTAATTTTCCCAGTCGCTTACAAATATATTTTTATCAGTGATTCATTGTTAAAGAAGGTGTC
>NW_016823080.1:63483-72729 GCF_001698545.2 Rhinopithecus bieti | reverse complement strand
GNCGGCCGGGCGCGGTGGCTCAAGCCTGTAATCCCAGCACTTTGGGAGGCCGAGACGGGCGGATCACGAGGTCAGGAGATCGAGACCATCCTGGCTAACCCAGTGAAACCCCGTCTCTACTACAAAAGTACAAAAAACTAGCCGGGCGAGGTGGCGGCGCCTGTAGTCCCAGCTACTTGGGAGGCTGAGGCAGGAGAATAGCTTGAACTCGGGAGGCGGAGCTCGCAGTGAGCGGAGATCCGGCCACTGCACTCCAGCCTGGGTGACAGAGCAAGACTCAGTCTCAAAAAAAAAGAAGGTGTCTATGCTTTAGATTTTCAATTTTTTGCAAGGAATCATGAAGCTGACGATTTCGTAGATACTTTATAAGCCATCGTGCATGAGCTTAATAGGCTGTGTTTTGTTTTGTTTCTCATCAGTTAACAGAATTTTTGTCTATTCATTTAAAAATTTATTGGACCCCTAGACTGAGTTGAAATGTATTTCTAATAGTTGGCAATTTTAATTTCCGTGTCATTGTTTTAATTGTTCTCTGATTAAGGGACCATTGAAAAATGAGTTCTTGTTAATTGTTGGAAATTTCTTACTGATCTTATGTGGCAAGTTTTGGTTATTCCTCCCCCATTTTATATATGTGTGTGTGTGTATATATATATATATTTATTCTACTTTTTATGGGAAAGCTACTTTTTTGTTGTAAAGATTTTCTTCTATTTTCTTTGCTAATAAAGATTGTTATTAATTTGTATGTATGTGAAGTTTATATAGTCTCATGTACAGTATTATTTTCATTTTCTTTCCTTTATTCTTTGTCATTATTGGCTGTTATTTGCGTGGTTCACTTTTTTAAAAAATGTTATATTTTTAGAGAGGATCTCACTCTGTCAGCCAGGCTGAAGTGTAGTGGTATAGTCATAGCTCACTGCAGCCGCAAACTCCTGGGCTCAAGTGATTCTCCCACCTTAGCCTCCTATGTAGCTGGAGCTACAGACACATGTCATCATGCCCAGCTAATTATGTAATTTTTAAAATTTTTTACAGAGATGGGATCTCGCTGTATTGTCTAGGCTGGTCTTGAATTCCTGGCCTCAAGCTGTCCTCCTGCCTCAGCCTCTCCACATGTTGGGGTTATTGACATGAGCTACCATACCTGGCCTGCTTTTATTTTGAATTAAGAAGAGAGAACTGTGATTGGACAGTATGCTTGTCTAATCTGAGTGTGAAAGCATTCAGTCTTACCATCAAGCATATTGTGGATTTTTCATAAATATTCTCAGACAGGCTCAGAAAGTTTTCTTGTGTTTTTTATTTATTGTTTCGTGGTCAAGGAGTGTTGAACTCTTATCACATGTTTTTTTCCTGCATCTATTGAGATGATTTGTGGTTTTTTGCATTGTATTAATAGTCTATCACTTTAACTGGCTTTCAGATATAAATATATTATGGTTATCGGGGTGAAATCTGTCTTCATCATGGAATATAAATATTTTATCTACAGGTTGAATGTCTGTAAACCCCAGATTCCAACTACCAAATCTAAAATGCTCCAAAGTCAAAAACTGAGCACCAGCCTTATGCTCAACAGAAATGCTCATTAGAGGATTTTGATTTTTGGATTAGGGATGCTCATCCAGAAAGTTTTCTGCAAATATTCCAAAATTTTTTAAAGTCTGAAATCCAAAGCACTTCCGTTCCCAAGTATTTCAGATAAGAAACACTCAATCCATGTTGATACATTCAATTTTCTAGTGTATTGTTGGGGCCTTTTGGATTTATAGTCAAATTGGTGTGCCCTAGTATACCACATAGTATAGCATCATCTAGTATATATAGCATGTCTACATGTATACTTCTATGTGTATAAATAGCTATATAATATGTAGTATAGTACAGTTTTGTAAGTATGAATTTTGCGTAACTAGTCTATATTATATGTAATTAGCACTACAATAAATTGTATATTACAGGATTATGGCATTATACTATTTTGTTCTTACCAGTCTGTAGTCTAACATATTTCAGTTGCCTACCATTCCACATATTCATTTAAGCAAATCAGTTGCATCCTCAGGAGAACCAAGAAGCATCTCATGTTCTAGATATACAGAGCATTCCCCTTACACCCTGTTTGTTCTGTCTGCTCGCCAGTGCAAGTCCTGTGTGGATCAGCGTCATTTACAGTACCCCCCCTCTTTCGTCTATGAGTATGTATAACTGATAACTGCTCCCAGTCTTACCTGTGCAGTCATGGGTGTCACGTGTTTTTCCCAGTAGCCTTAGGGTCCTAGTTCTTCTGTCACCAATGAAACTGTGGAAACAATTGGCATTACCAACAGAATGAACCAATAATGACTGATGATATCTTTCCAGCTTTAACTACCTGCTTTTGTCTAACTGGTTCCATAATGTAACAGAAATCACCCTTATTAGAACCAGCAGTTGATGATGGACTTTCACTTTGGTCTACACAGCACTTTGTGTTATCAGCATTTGCCACCTCGTCCCACAGTAAAACTCTCAACTCCTAGACGCGATTGGTTAACTGGCCATTCCCCAGCAGGATGTATGTTCCACCTTGACCTGTGTTTGGCAGGCAGTTTCCAAGGTACCCCACATTGAGGCAGTGACCCCGCACCTTCACCACTGGGTTCTTCATTTCTGATTATCAAAAGTCAGACTGTTGCTCTGTGGTAGCTGCATCTCGTTTGGTTACCATCACTGGATGCTTGGAGTAGCCACGTGAACATTATTACTGTACACACTTGGGACAGCGCCAGGGATTTTGTGTGTGTGAAGTTGCAGAAAGGAAGAATGTCCCCATGCTGGGAGAATTAAGCATGTCACCTAATTGTCTAACAAGATGACTTGTGCAAGACTAGTGGCCTTGAGTGTGTCTTGTGCTGCTGTTTTATGTGCATTCTTCTGATGAGGTGCACATCCATGGTGCCTCATGGTCCAGGCACTGATGGGTCAAGAAAAGGGGAAGAAGCATTTGGCATTAGCCTCTTTCATTGCAGAACCTCTATCTGGTGTATGGGCTTCTTTTAGCACTACTAATCAGCATGCCAAAGGCGTAACCTTGCAACCTAGATGGCCTTAGTCAAAATGACCTTACTATATGTTGCTAACACCAGCAAGATTGAATGGCACTCACTGGAGGATTAGGTGGTCTTCAATGTCGGTTGATGGACTCCTGAACTGTTTTCTTTAACCACACAGATTGCCCACACTAACGATAGATCAAATGCTGCTCCTTTGCTTGAGAATTAAAAGGTCGTCTGAAGCAGTTTTCATAGAAGAGAAAAGCAGTCATGTGTCATGCTCTGGTCCAGAAACCCAATAGCAGGTGGGCCACTAGGACACTGAAATTTCTGTACTGCTGCTGCCTATGTTTCTGTCACAACAAATATCCTGATCCCTCACTGTTAAGGATTGAGAACTATCCTCCAAGTTGTGTTGGATGACCCAGTTCTACCCTCTTTCTTACTTGCAGTTCTCAAGAATAAGTGTAGAATGTGCTGGGAATGCAGCATTCTGAAATCAGGAGAGAATGGTAGAACAGCCCAGACTTACAGTCTTCACGGGAAATACAATGTCTCAACACTTTGCTCAGTGAGTCAGGTGATCCTGGGCTGTAAAACCTGGGCTGGGCTATTTTCTGGAGTCTCTTAACTGTGTTGCAAGTGGGGCACATGCAATCAAAATTCCATCCTTCCAGGCAACTTCTCTGAACCTTAGGGGACCACATCACATTGAATTTTAGACTTCTCATCTTTGATACCTTTATAAATAATAAATCAACTTATGTAAGATGTGCATGAATTTGTTCTCTCTCATCATACTCAGACAAGCTGGTAACAGTACACAGTGAGCCTGCTTTGGGGAGAAGCAACTGTGGCACCCACTGTAGCACCCATATGACACAGCAAAGGAGTCTCGCTCTGTTGCCCAGGTTCGAGTGCAGCAGTGCGATCTCGGCTCACTGCAACCTCTGCCTCCTGGGTTCACGCCATTCTCTCGCCTCAGCCTCCCGAGTAGCTGGGTCTACAGGTGCCCGCCACCACGCCCGGCTAATTTTGTTATATTTTTTGTAGAGACGGGGTTTCACCGTGTTAGCCAGGATGGTCTCGATCTCCTGACCTTGTGATCCACCCACCTCGGCCTCCCAAAGTGCTGGGATTACAGGCCGTGCCCCGGCCAAACCCTAGAATTCTTTTTTTTTTTTTTTTTTTTGAGACGGAGTCCTCGCTCTGTCACCGACGCAGTCTGGAGTGCGTGGCCAGATCTCAGCTCACCTGCAAGCTCCCGCCTCCCGGGGTTCACGCATTACTCGCTGCCTCAGCCTCGTCCGAGTAGCTGGGACTACAGGCGCGCCAGCCAGGTCGCGCCCTAGTTTTTATTGTATTTTTGAGTAGAGGACGTGGGTTTCACCGTGTTAGCCAGGATGGTCTTGATCTCCTGGACCTCGTGATCCGCCGTCTCAGGCTCCCAAAGTGCTGGGATTACAGGCTTGAGCCACCACGCCCGGCCCAAACCTAGAATTCTTAAACACCACAACACAACTATTACCTTGTAGGAGACATGCAACAACGACAATGTTGGTTTTATCCTTTCTGGAGGAATACATTTATGAATATAAATAGGGTACACAGGCATTCACCCACTGGCCTCAAAGGAGCTCCTACCCAAGAGAAAAAGTTTTACAATTTGACCTGATGGGGATCTGAAGGTTTACTGAATAACATAAAAAACTCGATAACTGGGTGCCGATTGGGTTTTATGCTTCTGCAAAATGGCCTGTGAATTAATTTAAAAATCTGTTGAAATGCCTCAATTGGGAAACCTTCATGTCCTTAATCAATACAGGTTACAAAAGAATTATACCTGGTGATGCCACAAAATTTATGGTTCCCCTATGATCTTAGACAGAATTACTGTATATAAAACAGGTATGCTATCTTTTAATCAAAAAACAAGTATCATGTAGCCTAAATTCTCCATAGTCATAGCACCCATTGTGCTAAAATAGACCATAGTTGACATGGATTCCCTGCTCCAATGAGTAATACAATTGTTTGCTACTTCCACATGTTCTTGACAAAGAGGGAGCCCCTGAACCCCACTAGTTAATATAACTTAACATGGTTGAACATAAGTTTTTCCAAAGGTTACTAGGTAGATACTGATTCCATTTCATTAATAGATGTATTATCTCCTTTTGTGGGTTTTGGTAGATTGTGTCTGAAGGAATTAGTTCCATTGACCTGGGTTATATGTATGGGAATAGAGCTGTGTATAGTATTTTTTTTTTTAGTCCTTTCATGGGGTCAGCAATGCTGGTCTGTCATTCATTTTTTTATATTTGTCTTTTTTTTTTTTTTTTTTGAGACGGAGTCTCGCTCTGTCGCCCAGGCTGGAGTGCAGTGGCCGGATCTCAGCTCACTGCAAGCTCTTCCTCCTGGGTTTACACCATTCTCCTGCCTCAGCCTCCTGAGTAGCTGGGACTACAGGCGCCGCCACCTCGCCCGGCTAGTTTTTTTAATAGTTTTTAGTAGAGACGGGGTTTCACCGTGTTAGCCAGGATGGTCTCGATCTCCTGACCTTGTGATCTGCCCGCCTCCGCCTCCCACAGTGCTGGGATGACAGGCGTGAGCCACTGCAGCCAGCCCTAATGTTTTTCTTTGGATTGATATAATTGTATATTTGTTAATGTAAATCAAAACCCAAAATATGCATGTGTTTTGTGGGCCTAGAAGGGTGGCTTGTGAAAAAAAAAAATGACGGTAAAATTTAAGATTAGGAAAGGTACAGTTTATTATTAAACTTTTTTTTTTTTTTGGGACGGAGTCTCACTCTGTCACCCACACTGGAGAGCGGTGGTGCGATTTCCGCTCACTGCAAGATCCGCTTCCCAGGTTCAAGCGATTCTCCTGCCTCAGCCTCCTGAGTAGCTGGGACTACAGGCGCGCACCACTGCACCCAGCTAATTTTCGTATTTTTGGAGACAGCGTTTCACCGTATTGGCCAGGCTGGTCTCCAACTCCTGACCTCGTGATCCGCCCGCCTTGGCCTCTCAAACTGCTGGGATTACAGGCGTGAGTGACTCCTCTTGGCCCTAAAATGTTTATTATAACCATCATAATATCTCAGTAGTCACACAAGTAAAGAATAAAAACATAATTTATGGGATCAATATTCTCCAAACGATTTGGAATGTAATGCCACTAGGAATAAGGATTGCTAGGGAGGATTGGCGTGTATTACCCAATAGTACAGTGTAACCATCTGCTACCTAGGACCTTGAGCAAGGTGGAATACGCTAACATTTTTGGTAAGGTAACATGTCAGTCAATATACAACAGTGTTAACACAATAAAAACCATTCCATTTCCTTTATTAAATTAAGTTTACAAAGAGACTGAAAAAAGCATTTCAAAATCCGCTGTTTTCCCAATGGCCAAAATGCAGATTACACTCAAGGAGCATTCTTGTTCTTCTGATACCATGATCTATGTAAAAAATATGCCTCCGGCCGGGCGCAGTGTCTCACGCCTGTAATCCCAGCACTTTGGGAGGCTGAGGCAGGTGGATCACCTGAGGTCAGCCTAGCCAATATGGTGAAACCCTGTCTCTACTAAAAATACAAAAAATTAGCCAGGCATGGTGGCAGGCGCCTGTAACCCCACCTACTTGGGAGGCTGAAGCAGGAGAATCGCTTGAAACCGGGAGGCAGAGATTGCAGTGAGCTGAGGTCAGGCCATTGTGCTCCAGCCTGGGCAACAAGAGCGAAACTCCATCTCAAAAAAAAAAACTTCCTTTATTTTTTGAACTGAGGCTAAGTATTTAAAAGAATTGAATTCAAAATAAGTTTATTTCCCACTAGAGTGGAGTTATCTACACTTTTTGAGAAAGGATCTTGCCCCATCACCAAGGCTGGAGTGCAGTGGTGTGTTCATGGCTCACTGAAGCCTTGACCTCCTGGGCTCAAGAAATCTTTTCACCTCAGCCTCCTGCGTAGCAGAGACCACAGGCACATGCCAGCATGCCTAGCTAATTTTTAAATTTTTTGTAGAGATGAGATCTCACTATGTCGCCCAGGCTGTTCTTGAACTCCTAGGCTCAAACAATCCTGCTTAGGCCTCCCAAAGTGTTGAGAATACAGGTGTGAGGCCACCATGCCTGACCTATCTGTACTTTTATCTCTTATCTGTGAAGATTTCTTTCTTGCTACCATACAAATCAATATTCAGGAGTTCTAACTATTGCTACTATGAAGATATATCAGAATATTAATGGACTAAGCAGACTTTTCTTTTTTTTTTTTTCTTTTTGAGAGGGTGTCGGAGTTTCACTCTTGTTACCCAGGCTGGAGTGCAATGGCACAATCTCGGCTCACCGCAACTTCCGCCTACTGGGCTCAAGTGATTCTCCTGCCTCAGTGTCCAGAGTAGCCTCAGTGCCCTGAGTAACTGGGATTACAGGCATGCACCACCACGCCTGGCTAATTTTGTATTTTTAGTAGAGATGGGGTTTCTCCATGTTGGTCAGGCTGGTCTTGAACTCCCGACCTCAGGTGTTCTGCCCACCTCCGCCTCCCAAAGTGGTGGGATTACAGGCGTGAGCCACCGCGCTCAGTGCAGACTTTTCTCTTTTATGAGTAATTGGTAAAACCATTCACTTCTGAAACTCAGAGTGTCCCTGTCTCATACTTTAATACAGAAGAATGAACACCACTAATGTGTGACTTAATACACTGTTATACAATGAGAACACATGGACACAAGGAGGGGAGAAACACACACCGTGGCTGGTCAGGGGTGGGGAGAGGGAGAACATAAGCATAAATAGCTAATGCATGCAGGGCTTAATACCTGGTTGATGGGGTAATAGGTGCAGCAAACCACCATGGCACACATTTACCTATGGAACAAACCTACTCGTCCTGCACATGTATCCAGAGCTTAAATTAAATTAAATTTTACTTTGCAGTCAGGTAGCATGATGCCTCCAGCTTTGTCTTTTTGCTTAGGGTTGTCTTGGCTGTACGTGGTTCCATATGAAATTTAAAGTAGTTTTTTCTAATTCTATGAAGAAAGTCAATTATAGCTTCATGGGGATGGCATTGAATCTATAAATTACATCGGGCAGCATGGCCGTTTTCACGATTTTGATTCTTCTTATCCATGAGCATGAAATGTTTTTCCATTTATTTGTGTCCTCTCTTATTTCCTTGAGCAGCGGTTCATAGTTCTCCTTGAAGACGTCCTTCACATCCCTTGTAAATTGTATTCCTAGTTATTTCATTCTCTTTGTAGCAGTTGTGAATGGGAGTTCACTCATGATTTGGCTCTCTGTTGTTGGTGTATAAGAAAGCTTGTGATTTTTGCACATTGATTTTGTATCCTGAGACTTTGCTGAAGTTGCTTATCAGCCTAAGGAGTTTGGGGGCTGAGACAATGGTTTTGTTTTGTTTTGTTTTGTTTTTGTTTTGAGATGGAGTCTCGCTCTGTTGCCCAGGCTGGAGTGCAGTGGCACAATCTCAGCTCACTGCAAGCTCCGGCCATTCTCCTGAGTTCAGGCCATTCTCCTGCCTCAGCCTCCCAAGTAGCTGGGACTACAGGCAGCCGCCACCACGCCTGGCTAATTTTTTGTATTTTTAATAGAGATGGGGTTTCACCATGTTGGCCAGGATGGTCTCAAACTCCTGGCCTTGGGATCCGCCCACCTCAGCCTCCCAAAGTGCTGAGATTACAGGCCTGAGCCACCGCACCCGGCCTAGGGTTTTCTAAATATAGAATCATGTTATCTGCAAACAGAGACAATTTGACTTCCTATTTAAACACCTTTATTTATTTCTCTTGCCCAATTGCCCTGGCCAGAACTTCCAACACTATGTTGAATAGGAGTGGTGAGAGCGGGCATCCCTGTCTTGCGCCAGTTTTCAAGGGGAATGCTTCCAGTTTTCGCCCATTCAGTATGATATTAGCTGTGGGTTTATCATAAATAGCTCTTATTATTTTGAGATACGTCCCATCGATACCTAGTTTATTGAGAGTTTTTAGCAAGAAGGGCTGTTGAATTTTATTTTATTTATTTATTTATTTATTTATTTTTTTTGAGACGGAGTCTCGCTGTGTCGCCCAGGCTGGAGTGCAGTGGCCAGATCTCAGCTCACTGCAAGCTCCGCCTCCTGGGTTCACGCCCTTCTCCCGCCTCAGCCTCCGAGTAGCTGGGACTACAGGCGCC
>NW_016823080.1:32930-62300 GCF_001698545.2 Rhinopithecus bieti | reverse complement strand
AAAAAAAAAAAAAAAAATGTGGAAGAGGGAGCCAGGAAAAAATTTTGTGTTCACTAATTCTGAAATGGCTCTTTAAAGCAAAAAGAATCAGCAACTAAGGACAATCAATCACATCTAAACAAGAATAAGAATTTTAATTTTAGAGCATGTGAAAAGACGTACTGGAGGAAAAATCCTGAAATGTAAGTGAAGCTATGAGAGCTTTTTTGTTTTTGACAGGGTCTCACTCTGTCAGCCAGGTGGGAGTGCAGTGGCACGATCACGGCTCACTGCAGTCTCGACCTCCTAAGCTACGGTGATTCTCCCACCTCAGCCTCCCAGGTAGCTGGGACTACAGGTGTACATCACCATGCCCAGCTACTATTATGTATTTTTAGTAGAGATGGGGTTTTGCCATGGTGCTGGTCTGGAACTCCTGGGTTCAAGAGATCAGCCTGCCTCAGCCACCCAAAGTGCTGGGACTACAGACCTGAGTCACCACACTTGGCCCCCCCCTTTTTTTTTTGAGTTAGGGTCTTGCTCTGTCGTGCAGGCTGAAGGTCAGGGGTGCCATCTCAGCTCACTGCAGCCACAATCTCCCAGGCTCAAGAGATCCTCCCACCCCAGCCTCGTGAGTAGCTTAAGGACTGCGGGAGCACAACACCACGCCTGGCTAATTTGGTATATTTTTTGCAGAGGCAAGGTCTCACTATATTGGCCAGGCTGGTCTCAAAGTCCTGGACTCAAGCAATCTTCCCACCTTGGCCTCCCAAAGTGCTGAGATAACAGGCGTGAGCCACCACGTCCAGCATGAGATTCTTTTTTTTTTTGAGACGGAGTCTCGCTCTGTCGCCCAGGCTGGAGTGCAGTGGCCGGATCTCAGCTCACTGCAAGCTCCGCCTCCCGGGTTTACGCCATTCTCCTGCCTCAGCCTCCCAAGTAGCTGGGACTACAGGCACCCGCCAACTCGCCCGGCTAGTTTTTTGTATTTTTTAGTAGAGACGGGGTTTCGCCGTGTTAGCCAGGATGGTCTCGATCTCCTGACCTCGCGATCCACCCGTCTCGGCCTCCCAAAGTGCTGGGATTACAGGCTTGAGCCACCGCGCCCGGCCACTTTCCTATATTTGTTACATTTGTAATGATTATCTGGAAAAGAAGTACTCTGATGTTTACTGGAATTTGAGTGATGGTTAAAGTTTTTCTGAGTTTCATTACAAAAGGTTTATTTTGAAAATCGATGTTGATATTTATTTATAGAAACATGTTTCTATATAGAAGCAGCTGATGTAAGCTGAGGTTTCTTCTGAGATGTTCTATGTTCTTGGTCTCCTGTGGCAGGTAAATTTCTGTTATGAGTAGTTGTTGCCCATTGGTGATGCACATTATAACATTGTTTTTGGCCTTTACCTCCACCTGCATCTTCACACTTTTACCTTAAGTGTAAATTCTCAAGGTCACAGCTTTCATCACTTCCCACTATTACTTTTCCAAACAAAATATCCGTGCCCTGCTTTGGTGAAAGGGCTTGGTTGTAACGAGATGACAGAGCTGAAAGAAATGAACATAACAGATTATCTTACTTACTGGATTTAGTAGAGTATACATTACAAATCGAATATAAAATTATACCAAGCTGAGAACATGAGCATGATGGCAGAATTTTTAAAAATTCAAAGTAACCGGCCGGTGCGGTGGCTCAGGCCTGTAATCCTAGCACTTTGGGAGACCCAGGTGAGCAGATCACGAGGTCAGGAGATTGAGACCATCCTGGCTAACACGGTGAAACCCTGTCTCTACTAAAAATACAAAAAACTAGCCGGGCGCGGTGGTGGCACCTGTAGTCCCAGCTACTCGGGAGACGGAGGCAGGAGAATGGCAGGAACCCGGGAGGCGGAGCTTGCAGTGAGCTGAGCTCCGGCCACTGACTCCAGCCTGGGCCACTGACTCCAGCCTGGGCAACAAAGCGAGACTCTGTCTCAAAAAAAAAAAAAAAAAAAAAAAAGGCCGCGGTGGCTCAAGCCTGTAATCCCAGCACTTTGGGAGGCTGAGGCAGGTGGATCACAAGGTCAGGAGTTCGAGACCAGCCTGGCCAACATGGTGAAACCCCATCTCTACTAAAAATACAAAAGTTAGCCAGGTGTGATGGCACTTGCCTGTAATCCCAGCTATTCAGGAGGCTGAGGCAGGAGAATCGCTTGAACCGGAGAGGTAGTGGTTGTGTGAGCAGAGATTGGGCCACTGCACTGCAGCCTGAGCAACAGAGTGAGACTTCGTCTGAAAAAAAAATAATTAATTAATTGAAAATAAACTGTTAAGACACAAAGCAAGTTTTACAAGTTTTAAAAAGTGGGAATCTTACAAAGTATGATTTCAGATAAAAGTTAAGTAAAACTAGAAACCAAAAGCACAAGTAATTCTGAAAAATTCAAATGTGTAACAATTAAACAACAAACTCTTGAACATGCTCTCATTTAAGGGATAAAAAACTTAACAGTGTGAAGATGGCCATATTAGGCCCAAAGTGATCTACAGATCCAATGCAATCGCTATCAAAGTTTCCAGTGTCATGTTTTGCATAAATATAAAGAGCAATTCCAAGAACCATATGAAATTTAAGGAACCAGAAGAGCCCAACAGTTGTCAAAAAGAAAAAACACTGGAGACATCATGCTTTGATTTTAAAACGGATTATAAAGCTATAATAATCAAAATAGTCTGGTACTGGAATAAAGGAAGACAAATACACCAATGAAACAGAATAGAGCACAGAAACAAACCCTTGCATATATGGTCGTATTAAGTGTTATTTGCACACTCATATTCACTGCAGCGTTTTTCAGAAAAGTTAACAAGTGGAAGGCACCCAAATTCCCTCAATGAAAGAATGGATAAAGACAATGTGAAAAACACAAATAACTGAATATTATTCATCTTTTAAAAGCTGAAATTTTGTTATATTGACAATAGGGATAAATCTTGAAGACACTATGCCAGATGAAATAACCAAGTAACAAAAAAGATACTGGGCCAGGAGCAGTGGCTCACGCCTGTAATCCCAACACTTTGGGAGGTCGAGGTGGGTGGATCACTTGAGGTCATGAGTTTGAGACCAGCTGGACCAAAATGGTGAAACCCCGTCTCTACTAAAAATGCAAAAATTAGGCTGGACGCGGTGGCTCACGCCTGTAATCCTGGCACTTTGGGAGGCCGAGGCGAGTGGATCACGAGGTCAGGAGATCAAGACCATCCTGGCTAACACGGTGAAACCCCGTCTCTACTAAAATACAAAAAACTAGCCGGGCGAGGTGGCGGCGCCTGTAGTCCCAGCTACTCGGGAGACTGAGGCAGGAGAATGGCGGGAACCCGGGAGGCGGAGCTTGCAGTGAGCTGAGATCCGGCCACTGCACTCCAGCCTGGGCGACAGAGCGAGACTCCGTCTCAAAAAAAAAAAAAAAGGGAGATACTGTATGATTCTGTTTATGTGAGATATCTAAAGTAGTCAAACCCTAGAAAAAGAAAGCAGAATACACTGTGTCAGGAGCCGGGGGTAGGAGAAAATGGGTAGTTGTTTCAAGAACAACCTGTTACAACACAAAACAACTCATCATTTTTGAGAGGATTGACTCATACACTGTATCTTTTCTGACCACGTGAAATAAAACTAGACATCTAATGCTGAAGCAATACTGACAAACCTAAAAGTATGTGGAAAAAAAAAAACATTTTTTAAAGCTTTTTTTTTTTTTTTTTTTTTTGAGACGGAGTCTTGCTCTGTCCCCCAGGCTGGAGGGCTGGAGCGCAGTGGCCTGATCTCGGTTCACTGAAAGCTCCACCTCCCGGGTTCACACCATTCTCCTGCCTCAGCCTCCCAAGTAGCTGGGACTACAGGCGCCGGCCACCACGCCCGGCTAATTTTTTGTATTTTTAGTAGAGACGGGGTTTAACCGTGTTAGCCAGGGTGGTGTCAATCTCCTGACCTCGTGATCCTCCCACCTCGACCTCCCAAAGTGCTGGGATGACAGGCGTGAGCCACCGTGCCTGGCCAGAACAGTCTTTTCAACAAATGATGTTGGAAAACTGGATATCCACGTGGGAAAAAAACGAGACTGGAGACTTACCCAGCACCATATACAAAAACCATCTTAAATGGATTAAATACTTAAACATAAAAACTGTAACTCTAGGCCAGGTACGGTGGCTGACACCTATAATCCCAGCACTTTGGGAGGCCGAGGTGGGCAGATCACGATGTCAGGAGACTGAGAACATCCTGGCCAACATGGTGAAACCCCGTCTCTACTAAAAATGCAAAAATTAACTGGATGTTGTGGCATGCGCCTGTAGTCCCACTTACTCAGGAGGCTGAGGCAGGAGAATTGCTTGAATCCGTAAGGTGGAGGTTGCAGTGAGCCGAGATCGCACCACTGTGTTCCAGCCTGGGCGACAGAGTGAGATGCGTCTCTTAAATAAATAAATAAATAAATAGAAAATAAACTGTAACTCTAAAATCCTTAGAAGAAAATATAAGGGGAAAGATGGTAACATTGGTCTTGGCAATATTTTCTTGTCTACGACATCAAATATATAAACAACAACAAAAAAGACTAAGAGAATGGACTACATTAAACTTAAAAAACTGCACATCAAAGGACACATTCAGTGGAATCAAAATCCCACCTAAGGAATGAGAGAAAATATTTGAAAAGCAGATATCTGACAGGATATATATATAAACAACTCCAAAACTAAACAAAGAAAAGCAGATAATGCCATTTAAAATGGGCAAAAAACTGACCAGTGATATGCAAATCCTTAGAAAAATGCAAAGTGGCCAGGCGCAATGGCTCACACCTATAATAAAAATACAAAAATTAGCTGGGTGTTTTGGCATGTGCCCATAGTCCCAGCTACTCGGGAGACTGAGGTGGGAGGTTCAGTTGAGCCTAGGAGGTTGAGGCTACAGTGAGCCAAGATTGCACTACTTTGCTCCAGCCTGGGTGAAAAAGTAAGACCCTGCCTCAATAAAATAAATAAATAAAATAAAAATGCAAAGCTAATCTACCAGATTTCCTTTGCTAATACCCATTAGATGGCCACTATCAAGCAAATAACCCATAAATGTTCTCTAGGATATGGAGAAACTGAGACTCCTGTGCACTGCTGGTGGAGAATTATTGATCCAGCTACTACAAAAAATAGTATGGAAGTTTCTCTCTCTCTTTTTTTTTTTTTTTTTGAGACAGAGTTTTGCTCTGTTGTCCAGGCTGGTGTGATCTTGGCTCACTGCAACCTCTGCCTCCCAGGTTCAAGTGATTCTCCTGCCTCAGCCTCCCTATAGATGGGTTTACAGGCACACGCCACCATGCCCAGCTAATTTTTGTATTTTTAGCAGAGATGGGGTTTCACCATGTTGGCCAGGCTGGTCGCAAACTCCTGACCTCAGGTTATCTGCCCGCCTCAGCCTCCCAAAGTGCTGAGATTACAGGTGTGAGCCACCACACCCGGCCATATGGAGGTTTCTCAAACAGAATTATTATATGATATAGCAATCCCACTTCTGGATATCCATCCAAAATATGCAAAACAGGACCTGAACAACGTATCTGCACACCCATGTTTATTGCAGCAATATTCCTGAAAGCTGAAAGGTCGAAGCAACCCAGGTTTCCTTTGATGAATGAATGAAGAAAGAAAATGTGGCATATGGCCAGGCACGGAGGCTCTTGTCTGTAATCCCAGCACTTTGAGAGGCTGAGGGGCAGATCGCTTGAGACAAGCCTGGGCAACATGGCAAAACTCCGTCTCTACCCAAAATACAAAAATTAGCCAGGTGTGGTAGTGCGAGCCTGTAGTCCCAGCTACTCAGGAGGCTGAGGCAGGAGGATCACTTGAGTCTGGGAGGCAAAGTTTGCAGTGAGCCAAGATTGTACCACTGCACTCTAGCCTGGGTGACAGAGTGAGACCGTGTCTTACAAAAAAAAAAAGAGAGAAAAGAAAAAGAAAGAAAATGTGGCACATAGGCATATGCACAGAATGGAATATTATTCAGCCTCAAACAAGGAAACCTTTATGACACAGTACAATACAAATAAATCTTTTTTTTTTTTTGAGACGGAGTCTCACTCTGTCGCCCAGGCTGGAGGGCAGTGGCCGGATCTCAGCTCACTGCAAGCTCCGCCTCCCGGGTTTAGGCCATTATCCTGCCTCAGCCTCCCGAGTAGCTGGGACTACAGGCGCCCGCCACCTCGCCTGGCTAGTTTTTTTTTTGCATTTTTTAGTAGAGACGGGGTTTCACGGTGTTAGCCAGGATGGTCTCGATCTCCTGACCTCGTGATCCGCCCGTCTCGGCCTCCCAAAGTGCTGGGATTACAGGCTTGAGCCACCGCGCCCGGCCATAATAAGAATAAATCTTGACCACATTATAAGTGAAGGAAGACACTAACAAAGTGCCAGAGAGTGTGTGATTCCACATATAGGTAGTAAACTCACAGAAAGTAGAATGGTGCTTGCCAGCAGTTGGGTTTATAAAACTGTCGCCGCACCCAAGACCAAGGGGGACTATTGTGAGAGCCCCCACCTAGTGGCACACTGGAGGACCTAAGGTCCTGACTAAAGACCGGGAAATAGGCCGGGCGCGGTGGCTCAAGCCTGTCATCCCAGCACTTTGGGAGGCCGAGACGGGCCGATCACGAGGTCAGGAGATCGAGACCATCCTGGCTAACCCGGTGAAACCCCGTCTCTACTAAAAATACAAAAAACTAGCGAGGTGGCGGCGCCTGTAGTCCCAGCTACTCTGGAGGCAGGAGAATGGCTTGAACCCGGAAGGCGGAGCTTGCAGTGAGCTGAGATCCGGCCACTGCACTCCAGTCCGGGCGACAGAGCGAGACTCCGTCTCAAAAAAAAAAAAAAAAAAAAAAGACCGGGAAATAACCTATTGAACTTGGTCTCACTGAAGATCCTGAAGCAACCTGGTAACCCTCTCAGACTCCTCTTAGCCATGATCCAGAAACAGTCCTGCCCATTGAGATAGCTGGGGCAGACACGCACAGCTGTGGCCATGGAGGGAGACCCGCAGACCTTGGCCTCAGCTGTAGTCCCTTAAGAAGCACTGTGACGCAGTTCCAGCCCACACAGCTACAATCCATGGCCAGTTCTTCGCACCCAGAGGCTGACATAGTGAACTGGGAGGAGAGGTGCTAACTACCTAGTGGGAGCCAAAATCCATCCATGCACCAGGTATCAGGCCCACCTGGATCCAACTGCAGGACCTTGCCCTTGAGCCTGCCCTATAAAAATCAGAGTTCTCAAGGCAATCCAGTCTGCCCAGGGACCAGACAGGATCCTTGACTTCCCAAGTCTCTGGTAATAGGCACACCAAAGGCAGACCCCACTGTAGACCCAGCAGCAGCCTTGTGATCCAGCTATAACCTCTCTTTTGTGCAATTCAAGAGGAGATCCTATCAGCCCAAGGACCCTGCAAGAGGTCTTTGCCTGATAAAACTAGTTTATAAAAACTGGAGATGTTTGCTCCTTCAAACATCCAGATACCCATGCAAGGCTACACGGTGCCCACTCTCAATATGTCTGTTTTAATATATTACTGAAAATTTGCACCACAGTAATTAGGCAATTTTTTAAAAAGCTATCTGACTTGGAAAGGAGGAGTAAAAATGTTGCTATTTGTGAATGACATCTTTTTTCCCCCCCTTGAGACAGAGTCTTGCTCTCCTGCCCAGGCTGGAGTGCAGTGGCATGATCTTGGCTCATTGCAACCTCCACTTCCAGGGCTCAAGTGATCCTCCCACCTCAGTCTCCCGAGTAGCTGGGACTACAGGTGGGCACCACCACACTCAGCTAACTTTTTTGTTTTTTGTGGAGATGGGTTCTTTGCCATGTTGCCCAGGCTAGCCTCAAGCTCCTGGGCTTGGGTGATCCTCCTGCCTCAGCCTCCCAAAGTGCTGGGATTACAGGCATGAGCCACTGAGCCCCACCCCAACATAATCTTATGTGTTTAAAAAAAACAAAAAAAACTAGAACACAGCAATAAACTGTTTGAACTAATAAATGCATTCAGGAAAGGAGCATGATGCAAAATCACATGAGAAAATCAGATGCAGCCGGGCACGGTGGCTCACACCTGTAATCCCAGCACTTTGGGAGACTGAGACGGGTGGATCACGAGGTCAGGAGTTCGAGACCAGCCTGGCCAACATGGTGAAACCCCGTCTCTACTAAAAATAAAAAAATTAGCCAGGCGTGGTGGCAGGCGCCTGTAGTCCCAGCTACTAGGGAGACTGAGGCAGGAGAATCACTTGAGCCTAGGAGGCGGACATTGCAGTGAGCTGAGATCGTACCATTGCACTCCAGCCTGTGGGACAAGAGAGAGACTTCATCTCAAAAAAAAAAAAAAAAAAACTTACCACTTGGGAAGTAGATAAGGGAGGGAGATAGTAGTTGTTGGGACATGAGTGATGCTGGTTCTATTTCTTGGTTACACACCTGTATTCGCTTTGTAATAACTCACAGAGCTTTACGTGAATGTTTTGTATTTTTTTGTATGTGTGTTGTATATCAAAAAAATTATTATATATTTTTACATAAATCCTAACTTAGAATCTCAGAGTAACAGTAGTGTTTTATTTTGTTTGAAGTGAGACACACTCACCCATGACATCATCAAATGGCTTTGAATATTCTGAGCGATTTATTCATGTTATAACCCTTGGGTAACCCCCCAGGTCTTTTCAGTTTTAGTTTTACTCCAATTTGGAAAGTGGAATAGTTTCAATTTGGGGGAGTGCAACTGTTTTCCGGCCAAGTCCTACCCTAACCCTAAGGCCAGGACAGCTAGTACTGTGCCCTGTGCATAGCAGGGCAGTTGTAGAACTGGGCTGAATCAGAAACAAAATTAGTAGCAACCACTGGTTTAAGGTAAGAGATGCATTAACTGGGCATGAATTCCATGTGTGCTGTGAGAGTTTGCCCCATGGCCAGTCCAGGGTTTAGGTCTTAGAAAATAGCTTTGCCCTGTTAAAAAGCAAAGAATGACTTCAAGACATACTCAGCTGTTTGGCTAAATTTCTGCAGGAGGATATGTTTTCACAGCTGATCTTTTTTTTTTTTTTTTTTTGGACGGAGTTTTGGTCTTATTAACCAAGCTGGAGTGCAATGGCGCGATCGTGGCTCACTGTAACCTCCACTTCCCAGCCTCACTCGATTCTCCTGCCTCAGCCTCCCAAGTAGCTGGGATTACAGGCGATCGCCACCACTCCTGGCTAATTTTTTTTTGTTTTTTTTTTTTTTTGTATTTTTAGCAGAGACCCAGGTTTTTGCCATAATTGGCCCGGGCCTTGGCTTTTGAAACTCCTGGCCTCAGGTGATCCTCCCGCCCTCGCCCTCCCCAGTGCTGGGATTACAGGCGTGAGCCAACAGGCCGACCCCACCCAGATCCCTAGAAAAAAATTTTTTTTTCTTTTTTTTCGGACGGAGTCTTGCTCTGTCGCCCAGGCCTGAAGTGCAATGGGCGCGATCCTCGGCTCAACTGCAAAGCTCCCCTCCCGGTTCCGCCATCTCCTGCCTCAGCCTTCCCAGTAGCTGGGGAATACGGCCGCCCGCCACCCGTCCCTCGCCCCGGCTAGTTTTTTATATTTTTAGTAAAGAACGGGGTTTCACCGTGTTAGCCAGGATGGTCCCTCAATCTCCCTGACCTCCGTGATCCACCCGTCCTCGGCCCTCCCCAAAAGTGCTGGGATGACAGGCCTCCCAAAGTGCTGGGATGACAGGCGTGAGCCACCGCGCCCGGCCTATCCTAGAAAACTTTAAATGACACACGTGGTCACCTTTTATTTATACTGCACATTGCTGCCTGGGAGGATTGCCTCACTTTCCACAGCTCGGGCTGCTTGGTCAAAAGACCAGAGGCCAGGAAGGTTATGAAATCGGAAACTTTAATTATCATTTATTGTTTCAATTTGTGAAATGTGTGTGTGTGTGTGTGTGTGTGTGTGTGTGTATAAAACTTATAAATGGATATAATCTTACATACAGGGTTAAATGCGAATATCACCCAGGCAGGTCTGTCCAGGTCTCAGTGCCCTGAGGAATGTGGCCTCAAAAGGCCTGCACCCGAAAACCTGTCACTCTGGTTTCATTGGGCCCAGTGTCTGATCGCCCTTCCTGTCACTCAAGAGCTGAGGGGGCGGGGCCTGGAGCTCCATCCAGTCAGCGGCGCCAGCGTGAGAACTGTCCAATCAGACGTGCAGCCAGAGAGGAAGGGGCGGCCTTGTGGATCTGGCGGGGCCTTTGTCTCCTTGCGGCCAACGGGGTGCTGGGCTCGCTCTTGCTGCCTCCCGGAGAGTCCCCGGTGACTGCTGCAGGCCCTGTCGCCCTGTGGCCTGCAGGTACTGCGAGATTTATAGGGAGGACGGCGGGACACCCAAAAGCTGGGAAATGGTGAGTGTGCGGGGCAGGGTGTCCCGAGAAGGGAGAGGGGTCTGACTGGAATCGGCCGGAATTGGCTGGAACCAGCGCTGGCGACCCCCGGCCTCCCCGCGGTGGGCTCGGGGGTGCGCGCACGAGTCCCGCTGGCGCAGTTCGGCCCTCAGTCCTGTCCGCGCTGGTAGGGGCTGCGCCGGCAGCGGGATTCCGGCCGCCGGGTGACTGCCCGTCTCTGCCTGGTGACTTCCGCACGGCCCAGAGCCCTCCCGGGGCAGCCCCGCGCCCGCAGCCCGCGTCTCCCCTGGATTGTGCCTTGATGACGGTGGGGTTGTCGGGAGAGTCCCCACCGTGAAAGGTTCCTGAGTGGTGTCAAGCGCGTCCGTGTGAAGAGACCACCAAACAGGCTTTGTGTGAGCAATAAAGCTTTTTAATCACCTGGGTGCAGGGGGCCTGAGTCCCAAAAGAGAGTCAGCCCAGGGGGAGAAGGGTGGGGCCGTTTTATAGGATTTGGGAAGGTGAAGGAACTTTGCAGTCAAAGGGGGGTGGTTCTCTGGTGCGCAGGAGGGGCGGTCACAGGGTGCTCAGTGGGGGAGCTTTTTGAGCCAGGATGAGCCAGGAGAAGGAAATTCACAAGGTAGTATCATCGCTTAAGGCAAGCACCGGCCATTTCACTTTTTTTGTGGTGGAATGTCATCGGTTAAGGCGAGGCAGGGCGTTTGCACTTCCTTTGTGATTCCTCAGTTACTTCAGGCCATCTGGTCCTATACGTGCATGTCACAGGGGATGATGCCATGGCTTGGCTTGGGCTCAGAGGCCTGACAAGTGGGAGGAGCTGTAGTCTGTGGGTTCCTTTCTCCTCTTTTTTTTTTTTAAGACGGAGTCTCCCTCTGTCGCCCAGTCTGGAGTGCGGTGGTGCGATCTGGACTCACTGTAAGCTCCGCCGCATTCACGCCATTCTCCTGCCTCAGCCTCCCAAGTAGCTGGGACTACTGGCGCCCGGCCTGTAATAAGATTTATTAGCATTTGGTGGTAGTTAAGCCTACGTTTTGTTTTTCTCCAAGTTTGCAAATTATAAGAAATTTATTTAAGTTAGCTGGGATTTCTTAGATAGAATCCCAGGACATCAGAGCCACTCAGTCTAATTGCCCGCCATTTATTTATTCTAACACTTCACAGGGGAACTGGTTTTCCCAGCATTTTTCAAATGTATGGCAAGCAGGACCTCAAATCCAGGACTCTGTTCCCCCAGCCTGTTTTAAAGCCTGAAGGAAATCTTGTTTCCAGTTTCGTTTCTTTTCTTTTCTCTTTTTCTTTTTTTTGAGGCGGTGTCTCGCACTGTTGCCCAGGCTGGAGTGCAGTGGCAGGATCTCGGCTTACTGCAACCTCCGCCTCACGGGTTCACACGATTCTCCTGCCTCAGCCTCTCGAGTAGCTGGGATTACAGGTGCACACCACCGCACCCAGCTAATTTTTTGTATTTTTAGTAGAGACGGGGTTTCACTATGTTGGCCAAGCTGGTCTGGAACTTCTGTCCTCGTGATCCGCCCGCCTCGGCCTCCCAAAGTGCTGGGATTACAGGCTTGAGCCACCGCGCCCTGCCTCCAGTTTCTTTTCTACATTCCCAAATGCTAATAACTTACCCTCTCCAAGCACGACATTATCAACTATTTGTCTTTTTTTTTTTTTTTTTTGAGATGAAATCTCACTCTGTTGCCCAGTGCCGAAGCTGGAGTGCAGTGACTCAATCTCGGCTCACTGCAACCTCCACCTCCCAGGTTCAAGCGATTCTCCTGCGTCAGGCTCCGGAGTAGCTGGGACCACAGGCACGCGCCACCTCGCCCGGCTAATTTTTGTATTTTTAGTAGAGACAGGGTTTCACCGTGTTAGCCGGGCTGGTCTCAAACTCCTGACCTCATGATCTGCCCCCCTCGGCCTCCCAAAGTGCTGGGATTACAGGCGTGAGCCACTGTGCCCGGCCTATTTGTCCTTTATTTGCTTTTCAAACAGATGCAAGATTTTAGTGGTTCCTTTTTGTTTTTTTCACAGTGCAGTGAATGGGCTTTTTTTTTTTTTTTTTTTTTTTTTTTTTTTGAGATGAAGTCTGGCTCTGTCTCCTAGGCTGGAGTGCAATGGCGTGATCTTGGCTCACAGCAATCTCTGCCTCCCGGGTTCAAGCGATACTCCTGCCTCAGTCTCCTGAGTAGCTGGGACCACAGGCGGGTGCCACCACGCCTGGCTATATGTTGGTATTTTTTGTAGAGATGGGGTTTCACGCTGTTAGCCAGGATGGTCCCGATCTCCTGATCTTGGGATCCTCCCACCTCGGCCTCCTAACGTGTTGGGATTACAGGCGTGAGCCACCGCGCCCGGCCATGAGTGGCTTTTTCAAAAATATTTTCTCTTCTGAACATTTCACATGAGAAGAAAGCAGAGAATAATCACTTGACACTCTGCTGTAAAGTGTTTGCTCAGCCAGTGTCCTGGACAGTTTCCTTGATGTTTTCTGTTCATAGTTTGAGGTCTTAGATTTAAATCTTTAATCCATTTTGATTTGATTTTTTTGTATCTGCCGAGAGGTGGGGGCCAAGTTTTTTGTTGTTGTTGTTTTTGTTGTTGTTGTTTTTTTTTTTTTTTTTTGAGGCGGAGTCTCGCTCTGTCACCCCGACTGGAGTGCAGTGGCCAGATCTCAGCTCACTGCAAGCTCCGCCTCCTGGTTTACGCCATTCTCCTGCCTCAGCCTCCCGAGTAGCTGGGACTACAGGCGCCCGCCACCTTGCCTGGCTAGTTTTGTATTTTAGTAGAGACGGGGTTTCACCGTGTTAGCCAGGATGGTGTCGATCTCCTGACCTCGTGATCCGCCCGTCTCGGCCTCCCAAAGTGCTGGGATTACAGGCTTGAGCCACCGCGCCCGGCCTGTTGTTATTTTTTGTTGGGGTTTTTTTTTTTTTTTTTTTTTGAGACAGAGTCTCACTCTGTCGTCCCCTGGGCTCAGGTGATTCTCATGCCTCAGCCTTCCGAGTAAACTGGGACCACAGGCCGGGGCCACCACAGCTAGCTAATTTTTGTGTTTTAATAGAGACAGGGTTTCACTATGTTGGCCAGGCTGGTCAGACTCCTTGGCCAGGCTGGTCTCGAACTCCTGGCCTCAAGTGACCCTGCTGCCTTGGCCTCCCAAAGTGCTGAGATTACATGTGTGAGCCACCACACCCGGCCAAGGGTCAAGTTTTCTTCTGCATATGAATATCCAGTTTTCCCAGCACAATTTATTTACAGACTGTTGTTTCCCCCAAAGTATGTTCTTGGCACCTCTGTCACAAATGAATTTGCTGTAGATGTACTGATTTTTTTCTTGGTTCTTTATTCTGTTCCATTGATTTATGTGTCTTGTTTTATGCTAGTACTATGCTGTTTTTGTTGCTATAGCTGTGTAATATAATCTGAAGTCAAGTAGAGTAATTCTCCAGTTTTTTCCTTTTTGCTCAGGATGGCTTTGGCTATTCTTAATCTTTTGTGATTCCAAAAAAAATTTTAGGCTTAGTTTTTCTATTTCTGTGAGGAATGTCTTTGGTATTTTGGTAGGTATTACACAGAGTTTGTAGAATGCTTTGGGGAGTTACGGACATTTAAGCAACACCGATTCTTCCAATCCACGAACACGGAATATAGGGAGTTACGGACATTTGAGCAACACTGATTCTTCCAGTCCACGAACACGGAATATATTTCTGTTATTTTGTGTGCTCTTCAGTTTCTTTCATCAATGGTTTATAGTTTCTATGGTCGAAATCTTTCACTTCTTTGGTTAAGTTTATTCCTAGGTGCTTTATTTGTTGCTATCATAAGTGGGATTACTTTCTTCATGTCTTTTTCAGATTGTTTGCTGTTGGCATATAAAAATGCTACTGATTATCGTATGTTAGTATTGTGTCCTACCAGTTTACCAAATTTGCTTTTCAGTTTGAATAGTTTTTTGGTAGAGTCTTTAGGTTTTTCCAAGTGGAAGATCATATCATTTCAAACAAGGATAATTTGATTTCTTCCTTTCGAATTTGGAGAGCTTTGTTTTGTCCTCTTGTCTGTTCTAGTGAGGACTTCCAGTACTAAGTTGGATAACTGGTGAAAGTTGGCATCCTTTTCTTGTTCCACATCTTAGAGGCATAGCTGTCAATTTTTCCTTCTTCAGTATACTAGCTGTGGGTCTGTCATTTATGATTTTACTGTGTATGCTCCTTTTATACTCAGTTTTTTGAGGGTTTTTTTTGAATCATTGAGGGATGTTGAATTTGATGACATTCTTTTTCAGCATCAGTTGAAATGATCATATGGTTTTTCTCCTTCTGTTAATATGATGTGTCACATGGGTTGATTTACATATGTTGAACCATCTTTGCATCCCTGGGATAAATCCCACTTGGTCATCATGAGTGATCTTTTTTTGTTGTTGTTGTTCTTTTTAAGACGGAGTCTCGCTCTGTCGCCCAGGCTGGGGTGCAGTGGTGCAATCTCAGCTCACAGCAACCTCCACCCCCCAGGTTCAGTGATTCTCCTGCCTCAGCCTCCTGAGTAGCTGGGATTACAGGCGCCCGCCACCATGCCCAGCTAATTTTTATATTTTAGTAGAGACGGGGTTTCACCATGTTGGCCAGGCTAGTCTCAAACTCCTAACCTCAGGTGATCTGCCCGCCTCGGCCTCCCAGAGTGCTGGAATTACAGTCGTGAGCCACATGCCTGGCCCTAAGAAGAAATTTTAACTGTCATTCAAATACTAAGAATTTATGAATACACGTTTTTAGAAATATAGTTCTAATAGAACAGTGTTTCAGTGTGGAACATAACGTATTTACCAACATCTAAATATATTTTGTTTTTCTGAAATAAAAAGCCCAAAATATATAAGATGAACTCATATTTAGTAGCTAAATATCTTAGCATTACATCTTATTTGGAAATTATCTAGATATTTAATGAATATCCATTACTGAATTTAGTTTACCAAAACTATAAAGATAGAGAAACTTTTTCCCCTATAATTTATTTACAATTTATTTATTTTTTCTTTTCCAACGTTTATTTTAGATTCAGGGAGTATGTGTGCAGGTTTGTTATACTGGCAAATTTTGTTTCATGGTGGTTTGGTGCACAAATTATTTATTTCATTACCCAGATAATGAGCATAATATCCAACAGGTAGCTTCTGTTCTTACCTTCCTTCTACTCTAAAGTTGGCCTCAGTGTCTTTTGTTCCCTTCTTTGTGTCCATGTTTACTCAATATTTAGCTCCCACATGTAAGAGAGAACATGCAGTATTTGGTTCTCTGTTCTGTGTTAATTAAATTATCCAGCGGCATTCATGATGCTGCAGAGAACATGATTTTGTGTTTGTTATGGTTGCATAGCATTCCCTGGTGTTCATGTACATCATTTTATTTATTCAGTCCATTGTTGATGGGCATGTAGGTTGATTCCATGTCTTTGCTATTGTGAAAAGGCTACAGTGAACATACACATGCATGTGTCTTTGTTGGAGAACGATTTATACTCCTTTGGGTGTATACCCTGTAATGGCATTACTGGGTCAAATGGCAGCCCAGGTTTATTTCAGAAATCTCCAAAATGCTTTCCACAGTGGCTAATGTACGTTTTCACCAGCAGTGTATAGGCATTCCTTTGTTTCTGCAACCTCACCAGCATGTTATTTTTTTACTTTCTAATTATAACCATTTTGAATGGTGTAATATAGCATCATTGTGGTTTTGTGTTGCATTTCTCTAATGATCAGTGATTTTGAACATTTTTTTCATATGCATATTGGCCATGTGCATATCTGCTTTTGAGAAATGTCCTTTCATGTCTTTTACCTTTTTTTTTTTTTTTGAGACAGAGCCTCACTCTTTCGCCCAGGCTGGAGTGCAGTGGCACGATCTCAGCTCACTGCAACTTCCGCCTCCTGGGTTCAAGCGATTCTGCTGCTTCAGCCTCCCGAGTAGCTGGGATCACAGGCACATGCCACCACACCCGGCTAATTTTTGTATTTTTAGTAGAGACGGGGTTTGCTGTGTTGGCCAGGCAGGTCTCGAACTCCTGACCTCAGGTGATCCGCACCTAGCCTTTGCTATTTCTTTTCTTCTTCCAGCTTTGAGGTTGGATTCTCTTATTTTTCTAGCTCATCTGGGTCTGATGCTAGGTTGTTCATATGAGGTTTTTCTAACCTTTTGAACTGGGCTTTTGGCTTTTCTCTTAACATTGCTTTAGCGGCGTCCAAGAGATTCTCAAATGCTGTGTCTTTTCTTTATTCGTTTCAAATATGTCTTCATTTCTGCCTTAATTTCATTATTTACGCAGTCATTCAGAAGCAGGTTGTTTAATTTCCACGTAACTGTATGGTTTTCAGAGATCTTCTTGATACTGAGATCTATTTTTATTTAGCTGTGGTCTGAGAGTGCGGTTGGTGTGATAACCGCTTTTTTTAATTTGTTGGTAATTGTTTTATGGCCAAGCGTGTGGTTGATTTGCGAATACGTGCCATGTGCGGATGGGAAGAATGGGCATTCCATTGTTGAATGGAGTGTTCTGGAGATGGTATTCAGTCCGTTGCTCAGGTGTTGGGTTCAGGTCCCTAACTTTGTTAGTTTTCTGCTTTGATGATCTCATACTGTCAGTGGAGTGTTAAAGTCTTCCACTAATACTGTGTGGTTATCTGTGTCTATTCATAGGTCTCCAAGAAATAGTGTTATGAATCTGGGTGCTTCAGTATTGTTGCATATATATTTAGAGTATTTAAGTTTTCTGATTTTATTGAACCTTTTATCATTACGCAATGCCCTTGTCTTTTTTCTTTCTTTTTTTTTTTTTTTTTTTGAGACAAAGTGTTGCTCTGTCACCCAGCAGGCTGGAGTGCAGTGGTGAGAACTCGGCTCACTGCAACCTCCACCTCCCAGGTTCAAGTGATTCTCATGTCTCAGCTTCCCAAGTAGCTGGGATTACAGGCACGTGCCACCACGCCAGGCTAATTTTTTTTAAATTTTTAGTAGAGATGGGGTTTCACCATGTTGGCCAGGCTGGTCTCAAACTCCTGACCTCAAGTGATCCGCCTGCCTTGGCCTCTCAAAGTGCTGGGATTACAGCTAGAGCCACCACCATGCCTGGCTCCTTTTTTTTCTTTCTTTCTTTCTTTTTTCTTGAGACGGAAAGTCCTTGCTCTGTTTGCCCCAGGCTGGAATGCAGTGGCCCGGATCTCAGCCTCACTTGCAAGCTCCCGCCTCCCGGGTTTACGCCATTCTAACTCCTGTCCTCAGCCTCTCAGAGTAGCTTTGGGACAACTACCAGGCCGGCCGCCACCACTCCGCCCCGGCTAGCTTTTTGTATTTTTTAGTAGAGAAAGGTTTCAACCGTGTTAGGCCAGGATGGGTCTCCGATCTCCTGACCCTTGTGATCCCGCCCCGTCTCGGCTCCAAGTGCTGGGATTACAGGCTTGAGCCACCCGCCCAACCTGGTCCAGACTTTTTTTTTTTTTTTTTTTAAACAGAGACAGGGTCTTGCTGTGTTTGCCCCAGGCTGGTCTCTTTGAAATCCTAGGTTCAAGTGAGTCTCCCACTTTGGGCCTCCCCAAAGTGCTGATGACAGGTGCTAGCCCTCTGCTCCTGGCCTGTCTTTTTTCGTTATTGTTGGTTTAAAGTCTGTTTTGTCTGAAATAAGAATAGCTCATTTTTCTTTTTGCATTGCTTGATAGATTTTTCTCCTTCTGGTTACTTTTAGCCTGTGGGTGTCACTGTATGTGACATGGGTTTCTGGAAGACCATAGACTTGCGTCTTCTTTCTTTATGCAACTTGCACTCTGTGCTTTTTAAGTGGGGCATTTAGCCTGTTTACATTCAAAGTTAATACTGATATGTGTCTTTTTCTTTTTTCTTTTCTTTTTTCTTTTTTTTGGTAGAAACAGGGTCTCACTATTTTGCCTAGGCTGGCCTCGAACTCCTGGGCTCAAGCAGTTCTCATGCCTTATCCTCCCAAAATGCTGGACTTACAGGCATGAGACACCATGCCTGGCCTTGATATGTGTGGATTTGATCCTGTCATTGCGCTGTTAGGTGGTTGTTAGGTAGACTTGTTTGTGTGGTTGCTTTATAGTGTAAGTGGTCTGTGTACCTAAGTGTGTTTTTTTGTGGTGGCCAGAAATGGTCTTTTGTTTCCATATTTAGCATTCTCTCTCTTTTTTTTTTTGAGATGGAGTCTCGCTCTGTCGCCCAGGCTGGAGTGCAGTGGTGCAATCTCAGCTCACTGCAAGCTCCGCCTCCCAGGTTCACACCATTCTTCTGCCTCAGCCTCCCAAGTAGTTGGGACTACAGGCACCTGCCACCATGCCTGGCTAATTTTTTGTATTTTTTAGTAGAGACGGGGTTTCACTGTGTCAGCCAGGGTGGTCTCGATCTCCTGACCTCATGATCCGCCCGCCTCGGCCTCCCAAAGTGCTGGGATTACAGGCGTGAGCCACCACACCTGGCTAGCATTCTCTTAAAACCTCTGATAAGGCAAGTCTGGTGGTCATGAATTCCCCTTGCATTTGCTTGTCTGGAAAGAATTTTGTTTCTCTTTCACTTATAAAGCTTTGGTTGGCTACATACAAAATTCCTGGTTGAAATTTGTTTTCTTTAACCCATTTCTCATTTGCCCCGAGAATACTCTTGTCTCTAATCCTAATGTAACATCATAGACATTTCCGTTACATTTCTGTCCTGTCTCTGATCCTAATGTAACATCATATATATTTCTGTTGCATTAGGATTAGAGACAAGTTAGAAATAACTCCAAGGACAGTTTTTATATTTTATTTTAACATTGAAAATCAGTCAAATTTGGCCAGGCGCAGTGGCTCACGCCTGTCATCCCAGCACTTTGGGAGGCCGAGGCGGGTGGATCACGAGGTCAGGAAATCGAGACCATCCTGGCTAACACGGTGAAACCCTGTCTCTACTAAAAACACAAGAAAATTAGCTGGGCGAGGTGGCGGGCGCCTGTAGTCCCAGCTACTTGGGAGGCTGAGGCAGGAGAAAGGCGTGAACCTGGGAGGCGGAGCTTGCAGTGAGCCAAGATCGCACCACTGCACTCCAGCCTGGGCAACATAGCGAGACTCTGTCTCAGAAAAAAAAAAATAAAAGAAAATCAGTCAGATTTACTTCAGCCTCAAGGAGTGTGCTTATGTAAAACTGAATGAGCACTGGCAGACGACTGCACTTTTTTTTTTTTTTTTTTTAATGGGAAATGGATTAAGGACGCTGAATATAGGCTCCCTGTCTCTTCTCGGAGAGGAGTGCACACGCCTGGGATGTTTCTGAGTGTTTTCATCCCTTTCTGCTATCAAACATTACAGTGTGTTCTGCCTTTTACTGTCTTGCCTCAGGGATGTTCACATAGCCCCACTCTCTGTCAGGAACTTCGGGGAACAGGATACCAGACCCCGGCTGATGGACTGCCCCTGGTGGCGGGGGTGGGGACATGGGTTTCGTCGCATATCATGTTGGCTTCTTTCTCCAGCTGGCACACGTAGCTTGCAAACCTTGCTGTCTCACTTGGCAAACAGAGGCTGGGCAGTCAGCGCAGCACCTTCCACCGGTAAATGGTGTGCAGGAAAACCATTTTGCTACCCAGGTGCAGATGGCGGCCTCTCTCCAGAGCAGGAGGAACTATTGTGTCTGCCGAGAGCTGCCCTCTTCCTCCTCCACCACCACAGGCTTGCTGTGATGCACTCAGGATCCAATTCCAAGCTCTTGGGAGGACTTTCTATGCAGTGTGATTGTTACTCCTGTTTGTTGTTTTGGTTTTGTTGTTGTAGTTTCTATTGCTGCTGTGGCATCTGGCCACAATATTCCTCCATATACCTGCCCCCAGGGACGTCACAAAAGAATGGCGTGAAAAGAATGTGAGGGTATTCAAGGGTGTGCGAGGGTGGAGTGTATGGCAGATGCGCCTGTGTATGGCATGTGAGGGTATTCAAGGGTGTGCGAGGGTGGAGTGTATGGCAGATGCGCCGGTGTATGGCAGACACACCTGACAGCAATAGCTAAACGCAAGCCTCCTTTGAGAATGAGCCTCCTTTGAGAAAAGCCTTGCTTCTTGCAAGCAGTCGTGCTTCTCCTTGCGTGTTTTTGCGAGTGGTAATAGTTCTTCTGTCCATCCCACCACCACTGGACCGTCCCTGTGTATCAGTCCCCCTCAATAAAGCCTATGTCTCATTTTTTGGCTCCAGGTCTCTTCTTTGGTCGGGGGGACATGATGCCATTCCTGTTGGAGTCCACAGGGGTCCAGCTGGATAAGGGCCAGCAGAGAATGCTGTGTTTCAGGATGCTGATTTGTGGCCTTCACTTTGGACCATAAGTATTTGTGTTGTGATCACAGCGCTGAGTGTAAGGGGCTCAGTGCTGGGCCTGCTTTCTCTAGCTGAGTGCTACCATAATGGTCTGGGAGAGGCAGCATCAGCATGCAAGAAGCCAGTTTGTAGACCCCTTCTAAACCTCTAGAATCACATTACTTAGACTAGGGCCTGGAGTACCCAATAATTTATCTGTACTTTGATACTCGAGAGGTAATACTTAGCTAAGTGGCTCTCACCCCAGGCTTCAATTAGGATGACATGGCCAGTTTAAAGAAATACTGTCACCTCTGTGCTTCCCTCCCCGATTCTGTCTGTTGGTCTGGGTGGGAGCATCCATATTTTTTTTAAGTGTTCCAGATGACTCTAAGTGAAGCCAGGGCCATGCATGAGGGCTCCCAGATGTATTCATGAGAGTTGAGTTCAGCCTTTGTTCCGAAGAAAAGGTTACGGGGCCTGCTCTGCTTGGGTTTGGTAGAGGTGGGTCAGTGTGGCCCATGTTCCCATGGCTGCAGCGGCAATTGCTAGTCTTTGGAGGATAAGGGCACCCGAAAACAAAGAAACACACATTTTGATCTTTATGTAGGAGCTCATTGTTCCTGACTCTTTCCTGTGATAAAAGGACAGGGAGGGTGTACTTTTTATGAAACTCTAGGATTTTCTTCCCATGGATGTGGTGGTAGAAGGTGAAAGGGTTGTGCCGACCCTTTTAAAGGCTTACAGGATGCAGGTGTGATTGGCCCAGAGACTCTCACCTGAGAAGGAATCCCAGAAATGGAAAAGGAACACAAAGAAATGGCTGATTCTCAGGAGAATGTGTCCCGATTCAGAGACTGTGTCCACTTTTTTTTTCTGGAATGTCATGTGTTTAGAACCCACAAATATGTCTCTACTTCTGATGTTCCTGCCTAATATGTTTGTTTCAGTTACTCCCCCAAACCTTTTATTGTGATAGTCAGTGAGCTCTGTAAACTCTTTCTCCCCTATATTCCAGAGCCTTCTTTCTTTCTTTTTTTGTTTTTGAGACAGAGTCTCGCTCTGTCGTCCAGGCTGGAGTGCAGCAGCGTGATCTCGGCTCACTGCAAGCTCCGCCTCCCGGGTTCACATCATTCTCCTGCCTCAGCCTACTAAGTAGCTGAGACACAGGCGCCCGCCACCGCACCCAGCTAATTTTTTGTATTGTTTAGTAGAGACGGGGTTTCACCATGTTAGCCAGGATGGTCTTGATCTCCTGACCTCATGATCAGCCTGCCTCAGCCTCCCAAAGTGCTGGGATGACAGGCATGAGCCACTGTGCCCGGCCCAGATCCTTCTTTCCATTCTGTCCATCCAGGCTTCTCACATGCCTTGACCCACATCTCACCGTGAGTGTATGAGCTGCACTATTGTAAATGTTTCCTTAGTGACAGATCAACATGGGAATCTGTGGACACCCAAGGTTTCTGGTGGGGGTAAGGTCAGGAACTCAGGTATTGGTGAGGAAGGGGAACATGTGCTGTGTAGGGTCCATCTGGATGCTCTGTCACCTCTATGCAGAACGGGACTAAGGAAACGCACATTCAAAGAGGATGGTATCAGTGACCAAGAATGGCTCAGAAAGTTCTGAACAAAAGAATAATTGGAAAAGACTTACTTTCTAGGATGCTAAAAGGATCCTAGAAAGTTTCTAGGATGTTTACATTATAAGAGATTACAAAACCTGAACCTGGGAGAGATCTGGAGCTTGAACTTTGCATAAAGGTGATTTTTTTTAATGATTATATTCAGGTTGTAATTTTTTTTTTTTTTGAGACAAAGTCTTGCTGTGTGGCCCAGGCTGGAGTGTAGTAGTGCTATCTCGGCTCACTGTAAGCTCCGCCTCCCGGGTTCACGCCATTCTCCTGCCTCAGCCTCCCGAATAGCTGGGACTACAGGCACCTGCCACCACGCCTGGCTAATTTTTTTGTATTTTTTAGCAGAGACGGGCTTCACCATGTTAGCCAGGATTGTCTCGATCTGATCTCGTGATACACCCACCTCAGCATCCCAAAGTGCTGCTATTACAGGCATGAGCCTCATGATCCACCCACCTTAGCCTCCCAAAGGGCTGCTATTACAGGCGTGAGCCACCGCGCCCGGCCGATTGTAATTTAATTAAGGTAACTTTTCGTGTAATTGTTATGTAATTTTTTCAGTAATTTACTGGGCAATAATTTATTTATTTATATTCATTAATAATTTACTGGCCAAGAAAGCAGCAGTGATGTTGTACCTCTTGTGTGTATTAGCACACGTTACCAATTTTCCTATTGTAATTTATGTTAATTTTATTCACTTGAATAAAGTGCTGTCTGCCAGAATTTTCCACCATAGGGTTAATTATTTTTCCTTTTGTTATTAATAAGTATTTTGGAGAGATTTACTGATTGATGTACATAAATAATCACAATTAATCGGAAAGCTTCTTTTTCTCTTTAGATTCTCTTTGCATACAGCTTTCTCTAGAAAATGAAGGCTCTCATGTTTGCTTGCTGGTCGAATCAACTGGGATGAATGTAGGCTCTGCCATTTACTGGATGTTTGACAAAATATTCTTCTTGAGCCAGAAGCATAGGCGCCACTGGCTAGCTTGTTAGAAAGTCAGAAATTCAGGCTTCATCCCAAATCTGCTGAATCAAAATCTACACTAAAAAAAAAAAATTTTTTTTTTTCCTTCTAGATGGGTTTCATTCTGTCACCCACGCTGGAGTGCAGTGGTGTGACCGAAGCTCACTGCAACCTCTGCCTCCTAGGCTCAGGAAATTCTCCCATCTCAGCTTCCCAAGTCGCAGGGACCACTGGCATGGGCCATCATGGCTAATTTTTGTATTTTTTGTAAAGATGAAGTTTCGCCATGTTGCCCAGGCTGGTCTCAAACTCTGGAACTCAAGTGATCCACCCACCTCGGCCTCCCAAAGTGCTGGGAATAGAGGCATGAGCCACCATGCATGCATTTTGTTTGTTTGTTTGTTTGTTTGTTTTTTGAGATGAAGTTTTGCTCTTGTTGCCCAGGCTGGAGTACAATGGCGTTATCTTGGCTCACTGCAATCTCTACCTCCTAGGTTCAAGCAATTCTCCTGCCTCAGCCTCCCAAGTAGCTGGGATTACAGGCGCCCGCCACCATGCCTGGCTAATTTTTTGTATTTTTAGCAGAGATGGGGTTTCACCGTGTTGGCCAGGCTGGTCTTGAACTCCTGACTTTCAGGTGATCCACCCACCTCGGCCTCCCAAAGTACTGGGATAACAGGTGTGAGCCACTGCACCCGGCCCGTGCCTGCATTTTAACAAGATTTCTACTTCATTGACATACTTGTTAAAATTTGAGAAGTACCTTCTAACGCACCCTGACTTCTCCATGTGAGAACAATACACAGCTTATCCTGTAGGATGTGAATATATCAGTGCTTGAGTTGATGCCCTTAATTTTATACTATATTATGCACAAAAGTAGAGTATCTACACTGGTTTGTGGATCTTTTTTGTTTGTTTGTTTGTTTTGAGATGGAGTCTCGCTCTGTCCCCCAGACTGGAGTGCAGTGGCATGATCTCGGCTCACTGCAAGCTCTGTCTCCCAGGTTCATGCCATTCTCCTGCCTCAGCCTCCCCAGTAGCTGGGACTATAGGCGTCCACCACCATGCCTGGCTAATTTTTTTTGTTTTTTGTTTTTTTGAGACGGAGTCTCGCTCTGTCGCCAAGGCTGGAGTGCAGTGGCCGGATCTCAGCTCACTGTAAGCTCCGCCTCCCAGGTTCACGCCATTCTCCTGCCTCAGCCTCCCGAGTAGCTGGGACTATAGGCGCCGCCACCTCACCCAGCTAGTTTTTTGCATTTTTTAGTAGAGACGGGATTTCACCATGTTAGCCAGAATAGTCTCGATCTCCTGACCTCATGATCCGCCCTCCTCGGCCTCACAAAATGCTGGGATTACAGGCGTGAGCCACTGCACCTGGCTTAGAGTATATTTCTGTGTTAAAAATTATCTTATTTGATAATTCTAGTCACTCATATAAGTCAGAGCCAGTTCTCTTCACTCTGTCTCCTTGCCTGGAGTCGAACTCTGCCATGGCCACTTGGTAAATGTTTTCTTTTTCAGGGACTATTGGCATTCAGGGATGTGGCTCTAGAATTCTCTCCAGAGGAGTGGGAATGCCTGGACCCTGCCCAGCGGAATTTGTACAGGGATGTGATGTTAGAGAACTACAGAAACCTATTCTCCCTTGGTGAGGATCACTTCAATATGCAATTCCTATTTCACCGTAAGGATTTCATCTTTTTCCTTTGTAGAATGTTTTCTGGGAGTCTCTGATTTGCATGAATGAGTTTCAGATCACTGCTTTCAAGAAAACCTTGGGGATTCCTTGGTGTAGAAAACAAAACTGTCAAGATGTTTTGCCTTGACATCAACCTTTCTCTTCAGCTGATGTGCATCCTTGCTCTAGATTGGTGGTAATTCTAGAAATTCAGTAGTATCAAATATTGTTGCCTCCACTTCAAAATCCAGTTTCCACCACCAATTTTTGATCCAGTTATTATAGTTCTTGGTAGCAGAGCTGAGAACTCACAGATTTGAAACACTTCCTGAATATATTAAAGGCTCTGTCAGAAAACAGTATTCTGGAGTTAACTTTCTAGGATCTAATGTGATGTTTTCTCTTCTCTACTGAGCATAGTGAGAGTTGGTAGTTCAAGAATCCCCACAACAATCATGTACCTTTTTTCTAATAAAACAGGTCTTGCTATGTCTAAGCCAGAACTGATCATCTGTCTGGAGGCAAGGAAGGAGCCCTGGAATGTGAACACAGAGAAGACAGCCAAACACTCAGGTAGGTGGGAGTGAATGAAGCAAGCGTAGGTAGGGGGTCTGAGGATCAAGGAAGAAGCCAGACTTGAAAATGTGGTTTGGGAAGCTCTACTCCCATGGAAATGGCTTCTGAGAAGCCTGGATTTCTTTCTCTTGCTCTCACATAGGGGCATCTTCTATCTCATGCTCTTAAATTCTCTAAGGACTGTACTTCCCTTCAGTGATTTTCCTTCAAGTTCACAGTGAGCGTCACAGTCATCTTCGTAGGTCATAGGGGACTGCATGATCTGACTGCTCTTCCATTGCTTTGGGGGACATGGAACTGTCTGCGTATTTTTGAGGAACTCTACGTTAAAAATATATATATATGTAGCTGGGCGCGGTGGCTCAAGCCTGTAATCCCAGCACTTTGGGAGGCCAAGACGGGCAGATCACAAGGTCAGGAGATCGAGACCATCCTGGCTAACCCGGTGAAACCCCGTCTCTACTAAAAAAATACAAAAAAAAAAAAACTAGCCGGGCGAGGTGGCGGGCGCCTATAGTCCCAGCTACTCGGGAGGCTGAGGCAGGAGAATGGCATGAATCCGAAAGGCGGAGCTTGCAGTGAGCTGAGATCTGGCCACTGCACTCCAGTTTGGGCGACAAGAGCAAGAACCTGTCTCAAAAAAAAAAAAAAAAAAAAAAATGAATATATATATATACACACACACACACACACACACACACATAATTTTCTTGAGATGGAGTCTTGCTCTGTCAACCAAGCTGGAGTGCAGTGGCACAATCTTGGCTCACTGCAACCTCTGCCTCCTAGGTTCAAGCGATTCCCCTGCCTCAGTCTCCCGAGTAGCTGGGACTACAGGCGCCTGCCACCACACCCAGCCAACTTTTTTTGTACTTTAGTAGAGATGGGGTTTCACCATGTTAGCCAGTATGGTCTCAATCTCCTGACCTCGTGATCCACCCGCCTCGACCTCCCAAAGTGCTGGGATTACAGGCGTGAGCCACCGTGCCCAGCCTAAAATATTTTTTAAGATCCTTTTTTGCATTGCATCTGGAACATGTGAGAGTAATGGTGATATTGGTATTTGGTTCAGAAATCCCACAACAGATACATGTTTTCTCCTTTATGACTTACCCTGTGGAGATTTCAAATGTGATTCTACAGAAATTGATAGCAATTTTATCAGAAGACTAAGCATCTCCCTAAATATAAGAAAGTCTAGTGTTGTTTACTTAAAAATGTTATTTCTTTTGTGTGAACTGAGATTTGTAATTTAAACCCTATGTACCCAAATTTCTCAGCTGTTCTCAGTTCAATATATCTACTCACATCCTAGATTTCTTAAATACGCTGGGTCGTTGGGGAGTGTAGAACATTACTGATTATATAGTAAACTCCCACTTGTTACCTTCCTTTAAAATAACTGTCATTTTATAATTTTCTCTTGTTTAGTATGAAACTTCGTGGGTCTATGTCATTTTTATATGTGCGTGTGTATATATGTATGTGTATAATGTGGATTTTTTTACACAAATAAAAATTGGATAACTGTTGTGTACAGTGTCATGATTTGATATCTATATATAGTGAAATGATTAATACAGTTAAGTTAATGAACACACCTGTCACTTCACAGTTATTTTTATGTTGAAAACACTTGTCTGCTGTGTTAATACAGATTTTAAGCATACAACACATCATTATTAACTGTACTCATGATGCTATTCATTAGATTTCCAAAGCTCGTTTATTTTATAACTGAAAGCTTATAGTGCCCTTGTAATGCTACATCTTCCATTTTCCTACCCCCTTGGCAGTCACCTCTGTCTTCTGCTTCTAGTTCAACCTTTTAAGATTCCTCATATGAGTGAGAAGAACAGGAAGTATTTGTTTTTCTGTGTTTGACTTATTTCACTTAGCATGTTGTTAGAATGGCAGGATTTCATTATGTTTATTGCTTAATAATACTCTTATTACATCTATGTAAACATTTTCTTTATCCATTCAGCATTCACAAAGATTTACATTGTTTCTATATCTTGAAAATTGTGACTAATGCTGTAATGAACATGGGGATGCAGATATTTATTTGAGATACTGATTTTATTTCTGTTGATTTTATACAAACACACACACAGATGTGAGATTGCTGTCTTGTATGGTAGTTCTTTTCTTTTTTTTTTTTTTTTTCTCGAGACAGAGTCTTGCTCTGTCGCCCAGGCTGGAGTGCAGTGGCGCAATCTCAGCTCACTGCACCCTCCGCCTCCCAGGTTCAAGAGATTCTCCTGCCTCAGCCTCTCTAGTAACTGGGATTACAGGTGCCCGCCACCACATCTGGCTAATTTTTATATTTTTAGTAGAGACGAGGTTTCACCACGTTGGCCAGGCTGATCTTGAACTCCTGACCTCAAGTGGTTCACCAACCTCAGCCTCCCAAAGTGCTGGGATTATAGGCGTGAGTCACCGTGTCTGGACTTTTTATTTATTTATTTATTTTTTATGGAGATGGGTTCTCACTCTATTATCCAGGCTGGTCTCAAACTCCTGGCCTCAAGCAATCCTTCCACCTCGGCCTCTCAAAGTGGTGGGATTATAGGCCTGAGCCACCACACGTGAACATTTTTTACTTATGTATTATAATTTTTATGAACATATTCAGTTCTGTACACTTCAAGACATTATGGTGCAAAAGTGAATAATTCAACAATCACATCGTCTATTACCAGTACACTTATCTATAAGTTTGTTTGCCTTTATAAATGTTACCGGCAAACAAACTTACAGATAAATGTACTTGCAATAGACATGCCAGGACATTTTCTTTATGACGTGTGTGTGTGTATTTGCCTGGCCCTTTAGAAACACCATTCTATATTTGTTTTTAAGGGTCTGTTTCATATATCTCATATAAATGGATTCGTATAGTCTCTATCTTTTTGTGACTGGGTTATTTCATTTAGCATATCACCAAGATTTTCATTTTTAATTTGTAAGCGTACATAGTAGGTGTATATATTTATCCGGTACATGAGATGCTGTGATACAGGCATGCAATGCATAATAATCACATCAGGACAAAGGGCTTTTCTTAAAGGTTCATCTTTACTGTAGATTTTACCAGCTTTCCTGCTTTTTAAAAGCTGAGTAATACTCCATTATTTGTGGGGGGATTTTTTTGAGACATCTCGATTTCTTGGGCGTCTGTGGTGCTAGTGTGAGTCAATTTTGTTGTGAGGAGTCTTGCTGTGTCGGCAAGGCTGGAGTGCATGGCCTAACCTCAGCTCACTGTAGCCTCCACCTCCCAGATTCAACTGATTCTCCCACCTCAGCCTCCCGGGTTGCTGGGACTACAGGCGCGCCCCACCATGCCTGGCTAATTTTTTTTTGTATTTTTAGTAGAGACAGAGTTTTGCCATGTTGGCCAGGCTGGTCTCAAACTCCTGACCTCAGGTGATCCACCCGCCTTGGCCTCCCAAAGTGCTGGGATTACAGGCACGGGCCACCCACTCCCGGCCTATTTGTGTATTCTGAATTATATTTAGCTATTTATTTGGTGAGGTAAGTTTGGGTTGTTTTCCCTTATTAGCTTTTGTGAATAATGTTGCAATAAATATGGGTATGCAAATAACTTCATGTGCCCATATATGTGGAGGTTTATTTCTGTGTTCTGTATTCTGTTTCATTGACCTAATTGTCTGCCTTTATGCCAATACCAAACGGTTTTAATTACCACGGCTTCATTTTTTTTTTTTTTTTTTTTTTTTTT
>NW_016823080.1:23217-28954 GCF_001698545.2 Rhinopithecus bieti | reverse complement strand
TTTTTTTTTTTTTTTTGAGACAGAGTCTTGCTCTGTCGCCCAGGCTGGAGTGCAGTGGCATGATCTCGGCTCACTGCAAGCTCTGCCTCCCGGCTTGACACCATTCTCCTACCTCAGCCTCCCGAGTACCTGGGACTACAGGCGCCCGCCACCACACCCGGCTAGTTTTGTTTTTGTATTTTTAGTAGAGATGGGGTTTCACCATGTTAGCCGGGATGGTCTCAATCTCTTGACCTCGGGATCCGCCCGCCTCGGCCTCCCAAAGTGCTGGGATTACAGTTGTGAGCCACCGCGCCCGGCCTATAAGTAGTACATTATCTTTATCCATTTGCCTGTTGATGGATACTTAGGTTGCTGCCAAAATTTGGCTATTGTGAATAGTGCTGGAACAAATATAGGAGTACATCTATCTTTTGATATACTGATTTCCTTTCTTTGGCATATACATCTGCAGTGGGATTGCTGGATCATATAGTACCTCTATTTTTAGTGTTTTGAGAAACCTCCAAACTGTTCTTCATAGTGGTGGTACTAATTTAAACCCCCCCACAGTGTACAGGGTTTCTCACCAGCGTTTGTTATTGCCTGGCTTTCGGATATAAGTTATTTTATCTGGGGTGAGATGATATCTCATTGTAGTTTTGATTTGCATTTCCCTGGTGGTCAGTGATGTTGAGAACCTTTTCATATGCCTGTTTGCTATTTGTGTCTTGTTTTGAGAAATGTTTATTCACATATCCTGACCATTTTTTGGCTCAGATTATTAGATTTTTTTTCCTGTAGAGTTGTTTGAGCTCCTTATAACTTCTGGTGGTTTTTTTTTTTTTTTTTTTTTGTCTTTTTTTTTTTTTCCTTTTGTGGAGAACGGGGTCTCGCTGTATTACCCAGGCAGGTCTCGAACTCCTGGGCTCAAGCTATCCTCCCGCCTCTGCCTCCCTGAGAGCTGGGATTACAGGCGTGAGCCACCGCGCCCAGCAACTTCTGGTGGTTAATCTCTTGTCAAATGAGTAGTTTTCAAGTATTTTCTCCCATTCTCTGGGTTGTCTGTTCACTTCATTGATTGTATTCTTTGCTGTGCAGAAGCTTTTTAAGTTGATACGTTCCCATTTGTCCTTTTTTTTTGCTTGTCTGTGTCTGGGAGGTGTTGCTCAAGAAATTTGTGCTTAGACTAATGTCTTCGAGGTTTTTCTCAATTTTAACTTTTCAAAAAACTAATTTTTTGTTTCATTGATCTTTTGAATTTTTCAAAAAATTTAAATTTCATTTATTTCTGTTCTGGGCTTCATTATTTTTCTTCCACTAATTTTGGGTTTTGTTCGCTCTTGCTTTTCTAGTTCTGTAAGATGCATTGTTGGATTGTTTAGTTGAAGTTTTCCCTTTTTTTCATGTAGGCAGTTATAGCTGTAAACTTCCCTGTTTGTACTGCTTTTGCTGTATCCCATAGGTTTTGGTGTATTTTGTTTCTGTTATCATTTGTCTCAAGAAATTTTAAATTTCCTCCTGAATTTCTTTTAACTCACGGGTCATTCAGGAGCATATTGTTTAATTTCTGTGTATTTGTATAGTTTTCAAAATTCCTCTTTTCATTCTAGTTTTATTCCATTGTGGTCAGAGAAAATGCTTGGTATTATTTCCATTTTTGGAATGTTTTAAGACTTGTTTTGTGACCTCACATATGGTCTCTCCTTGAGAATGTACCATGTGCTGAGGAAAATAATGTGTATTCTGCAGCTGTTGTATGAAACGTTCTGTAAATATCTATTAGATCCATTTGGCATATAGCGCAGATAAGCGCTATGTTTCTTTGTTGATTTTCTGTCTAGTAGGTTTGTCTGGTGCTGCAAGTGAGGTCATGAGCCGCTGTGCCCAGCCTTCATTTTTTTTTTTTTTTTTTNTTTTTTTTGAGACAGTCTCAGCTCTGTCACCCAGGTTGGGATGCAGTGGTGCAATCTCGGCTCACTGCAACCTCTGCCTCCCAGGTTCAGGTCATTGTCCTGCCTCAGCCTCCCAAGTAGCTGGGATTACAGGCATGTGCCACCACGTATTTTTAGTAGAGATGGGGTTTCACCATGTTGGCCAGGCTGGTCTTAAACTCATGACTTCAGGCGATCCACCCATCTCGGCCTCCCAAAGTGCTGGGATTTACAGGCATGAGCCACGCGCCGGCGGTAATGTATTTTAAAATCAGAAAGTATGATACCTGCAACATTGTTCTTCTTCGTGGAGATTATTGCTCTCTTTATGGTTGCTTCACTTGCTGTGTAATCTTAGAGTTGCCTTTTCTATTTCTGCAAAAATGAAATTGTGAACTTGAAAGGATTGCCCTGAATCAGTAGGTCACTTGGGTGACATGAACATCTTCATAATATTAAGTCTTCCAGCCCATGAAGAAGAACATGCTCAAGTGTGTGTTGTTGAACTTCCGTGTATTTGTGAATGTTTCAGTTTTTTATTTATTTATTTATTTTTTGAGACGAGTCTCGCTCTGTCACCCAGGCTGGAGTGCCGTGGTGCGATCTCGGCTCACTGCAAGCTCCGCCTCCCGGGTTCACGCCGTTCTCCTGCCTCAGTCTCCCGAGTAGCTGGGACTACAGGCGCCCGCCACCTCGCCCGGCTAGTTTTTTGTATTTTTTAATAGAGACGGGGTTTCACCGTGTTAGCCAGGATGGTCTCGATCTCCTGACCTTGTGATCTGCCTGTCTTGGCCTCCCAAAGTGCTGGGATGACAGGCTTGAGCCACCGCGCCCGGCCAATATTTCAATTTTTAAAAATTGGTTAAGACTTGTTTTGTGGCCTGACAGGTGGTCTGTCAAGGAGAATGTTTTCTGAGCTGTTGAGAATATTATGGATTTTGTTGTTTAGGGTGTTCTCTAGATGTCTGTTGGTTGTCATTGTTTTATGGTGCTTTCAAGTCCCCCATTCCCTGTGTACTTCTTGCTGCATTTCTATAAATATTTGCTTTATATATTGTAAACCCTGGTGAGACACAGATGTAGATATAAATACACAAACAGACATACATTTGTCATAGGTTTTCTGTGAACAAAACCTTTTATTTATTGTCTTTGTTGTCTCCTGTGAGTTGTTCACTTTTGTTTTTTTGTTTGTTTTTTGTTTTGTTCTGTTTCTTTGAGATAGAGTCTCGCTCTGTCACCCAGGCTGGAGTGGAGTGGCATGATCTCAGCTCACTGCAACCTCTGCCTCCCGGGCTCAAGCGTTTCTCCTGCCTCAGCCTCCTGAGTAGCTGGGATTACAGGCACGTGCCACCACACCCAGCTAATTTTCGTATTTTTAGTAGAAACGGGGTTTTGCCATGTTGGCCAGGCTGGTCTCCAACTCCTGACCTCAGGTGATCTGCCCACCTCGGCCTCCCAAAGTGCTGGGATTACAGGTGTGAGCCACTGTGTCCGGCCACAACAATGTATTTTAAACTGGTAATGTCTTCAGTTACATACAAATTTTTTTTCTCAGTACGTCTGCCTTAAACTTTAGGTTACTGATGTCATTGATCATATCTTTTTATATGAACAGATGTTTATAATTATGTTTACGCTTTTGTTCCTCTGCTGCCCGGGTTCAAGCAATTCTTGTGCCTCAGCCTCCCTATAGCTGGGGCTACAGGTTCGTTCCGTCATGCCCAGCTAATTTTTTTGTATTTTTAGTAGAGGTAGGGTTTCACCATGTTGGCTAGGCTGGTCCCGAACTTCCGACCTCAAGCATTCCTCCCACCTTGGCCTCCCAAAGTGCTGGGATTACAGGCTTGAGCCACCGCGCCTGGCCTCTTTTTATACTTTTTATCTTTTGGTTGATCTTCCATTTTCCTGATTTCATTTAGTTGCCTATGTTCTTATTTCACTTATTAATATTATTCACATGGTTATATTGAGTTTTTAAAAATAATTTATATATCTCCATTTCTTTAGGGTTGCTATCTGGATATTTCTTTTTCCTTTTTGGGGCCATAAGTATCCTGATATTTTGTATACATTGTAATCTTTTGTTCAGATTTGAAATTAACAAAAAGCCACCTGTTCAATCTTTATAAAGTGGCATTGTTCTGGGAAATTCTGACACCATTCGATCAGGCTAGAGATTATGGGAGTCTCTCAAACTTGTTCTTGGGATATGTCTTCTCTGGAATGGTGTTTTGATTTGTTTTGTGACAGAGTCTCTCACTCTGTCTCCCAGACTGGAGTTCAATGGTGCAATCTCAGCTCACTGCACCTCTGCTTCCTGGGTTCAAGCAATTCTCCTGCCTCAGCCTCCCAAGTAGCTGGGGTTATAGGCACGTGCCACTATGCCTGACTAATGTTTGTATTTTTAGTAGAGATGGGGTTTCACCGTGTTGGCCAGGGCTAGGATTACTGGTGTGAGCCACTGCGCCCAGCTATTTTCTTAATTACAGAGGTTTTCACATGTTTCCTCTTAAGAGACTGTAATTTTACTTGTTATGTCTGTTGTCCATCTCTGGTACTGCAGTTTCTCGTCTGCTGTAACAATCATTTATTACTGGTTTCAAAACAACCAACCTGTCGGTCAAAGTATACCGCCATTCCATTCAATACTCTGTCATAGAAGACAGAAACCAGTTTTTTTCAAGCCACCAAAAGTATGGACACATGTGCCACTATTTTCTTTATTTTCTGAGGGAGAGGTCAGAAGTTTACTCCTAAGGGCAACATACCATATCGGAAAAAAGGAAGGGCTGTGGTGGGTAAACGGAACATACTTTCCTTCCACTTTTTTTTTTTTTTTTTTTTTTTTTTTTTTTGAGACGGAGTCTCACTCTGCCGCCCAGGCTGGAGTGCAGTGGCCGGATCTCAGCTCACTGCAAGCTCCACCTCCTGGGTTTAGGCCATTCTCCTGCCTCAGCCTCCCGAGTAGCTGGGACTACAGTCGCCCGGCTAGTTTTTTGTATTTTTTAGTAGAGACAGGGTTTCACCATGTTAGCCAGGTTGGTCTCGATCTCCTGACCTCGTGATCCGCCCGTCTCAGCCTCCCAAAGTGCTGGGATTACAGGCTTGAGCCACCGCGCCCGGCCCTTTCCTTCCACTTCTATGGGGCTTGTGGCATTGTGCTCACCTGGGGTGCTGCAAACCCTTCATTGATTTTTAGAGTTCTCAGAAAGGCTTTTAAATTTTTTTTTTAAAATTGTATATATTTATGAGGTACATAAGATATTTTGATACAAGCATGCAATGCGAAATAAGCATATCAGGGAAAATGGGGTGTCCATTCCCTCAAGCATTTATTTTTTGAGTTACAATCGGATTATACTATTTAAGTTATTTTAAAATGTACAACTGAAATTATTTTTGACTATGGTCACCCTGTTGTGCTATTAAATAGTAGGTCTTATTCATTCGTTTTAAGTAATTTCTTGCACCCATTAACCATCCCCACCTCCCCCACCCACTCACCCAGTACCCTTTCCAGCCTCTGATAACCATTCTCCTACTCTCTATCTCCATGAGTTAATTGTTTTGACTTTTGGATGCCACAAATAAGTGAGAGCATGCAATGTTTGTCTTTCTGTGCCTGGCTTATTTTACTTAACATAGCGACCTTCAGTAGTTCCGTCTATATTGTTGCAAATGACAGGATCTCATCCTTAAGGATGAGTAGTACTCCATTGTCTATAAGTGGTACATTTTCTTTCTTTCTTTCTTCCTTTCTTCCTTTCTTCCTTTCTTTCTTTCTTTCTTTCTTTCTTTTTTTTTTCTTTTTTTTTTTTTTT
>NW_016823080.1:0-21350 GCF_001698545.2 Rhinopithecus bieti | reverse complement strand
TTTTTTTTTTTTTTGAGACGGAGTCTCCCTCTGTCACCCAGGCTGGAGTGCAGTGGCCGGATCTCAGCTCACTGCAAGCTCCACCTCCCCGGTTCCCGCCATTCTCCTGCCTCAGCCTCCTGAGTAGCTGGGACTACAGGCGCCCGCCACCTCGCCCGGCTAGTTTTGTATTTTAGTAGAGACGGGGTTTCACCGTGTTAGCCAGGATGGTCTCGATCTCCTGACCTCGTGATCCGCCCGTCTCGGCCTCCCACAGTGCTGGGATTACAGGCTTGAGCCACCGCGCCCGGCCGCAGCCTTCATTTAATGTTTTCACTTTGGACCAAAGTAGTTTACACACCAGAGTTACAGTGTTATTTTGTGTTTTTCTGTGTTGTTACTATTACCAGTTAATTTTGTAACAACTTCAGATGATGTTATTATTAATTAATGTTCTTTCTGATTGAAGTACTCCTTTTAGCATTTCTTGTAGGACAGGTCTGGTATTGATGAAATGCCTCAGCTTTTGTTTGGCCATCTTTATTTCTCTTTATGTTTGAAGGATATTTTTGCTGGATATAATATCATAGGGTAAAGGTTTTTTTCCTTCAGCACTTTAAGTATGTCATGCCACTCTCTCTTGGCCTGTAAGGTTTCCAGTGAAAAGTCTGCGATGAGGCATATTGGAGCTTCATTGTATGTTATTTCTTTTTTGTCCCTTCTTCGGCTGCTTTTCGGGTTCACATAATGGCATTTTGTTTAGTATATTTTTGTTAGGATTATGACTATGAAGGAATAAGGGCCTGTAGTATTTCATTATGCTATTTTGCTAATGTGCTTGTATAATTTTATGCCTTAGATTTGTAAAGTATATTACCTAGTAAGGGGAATAATTTGTTGTTTTTCTTTTTTCCAGCTTTGTCTTCTTATCTTACTGAAGACATTTTGCCAGAGCAGGGCCTGCAAATTGCATTCCAAAAAGTGATGCTGAGAAGATATGAAAGATGTTGTCTTGAGAAATTACGCCTAAGGAATGACTGGGAAATTGTGGGTGAGTGGAAAGGGCAGAAGGCAAGTTGTAATGGACTTGACTTATGCTCAGCAACTACTCATAACAAAAACTTTCAATGCAATAAATGTGTGAAAGGGTTTAGTAAATTTGCAAATCTAAATAAACATAAGATAAGCCATACTGGAGAAAAACCATTCAAATGCAAAGAATGTGGCAATGTCTCTTGCATGTCTTTAATAACAACTCAACAGCAGAGAATCCATATTGGAGAGAACCCCTACCAAAGTAAAAAAGGTAGCAAAGCCTTTAATGAGTGCTCATACTTTACTGACTGCAAGAGAATTCATGTTGGAGAGCAACATTGCAGATGTGAAGAATGTAATAACGTCTTTAAGTCTTGCTCAAGTCTTGCTATTATTGAGAAAATTCATACTGAAAAGAAAACCTACACATGTGAAGAATGTGGCAAAGCTTTTAACCTGTGCTCAATTCTTACTAAACATAAGAAAATTCATACTGGAGAGAAACCATACAAATGTGAAGAATGTGGCAAAGCCTTTAAGTTGTTCCCATACCTTACTCAACACAAGAGAATTCATAGTGGAGAGAAACCCTACAAGTGTGAAGAATGTGGCAAAGTCTTTAAATTGTTGTCATACCTTACTCAACATAAAAGAATTCATACTGGAGAGAAAACCTTCCAATGTGAAGAATGTGGAAAAGCCTTTAACCAGAGCTCACATCTGACTGAACATAGGAGAGTTCATACTGGTGAGAAACCATACAAATGTGAGGAATGTGGCAAAGCTTTTACTTGGTTCTCATACCTTATTCAGCATAAGAGAATTCATACTGGGCAGAAACCCTACATATGTGAGGAATGTGGCAAAGCTTTTACCTGGTTCTCATACCTTAATCAACATAAGAGAATCCATACTGGAGAGAAACCCTACAAATGTGATGAATGCGGCAAAGCTTTTAACTGGTTTTCGTATCTTACTAATCATAAGAGAATTCATACTGGAGAGAAACCCTACAAATGTGAAGAATGTGGCAAAGCCTTTGGCCAGAGCTCACACCTTTCTAAACATAAGACAATTCATACCAGAGAGAAACCATACAAGTGTGAGAAATGTGGCACAGCCTTTAACCACTCTGCACAACTTGCCGTACATGAGAAAATTCATACCTGAGAAAAATCTTACAAATCTAAACATATGGCATAGTCTTTAATACCTATTCACAACGTCACAGCAGAGTATTTTTACTGAATAAGAGTGTTACAAATGTAATGATTGTCAAAAGGCCATTTACAAACTGTAAGTCTTTGAGTGCACTAAAACATTTAGGCTAGGAACAATACAAAGAGAAAGACCGGTTCAACACCTCCACTGATATCACAGCTCTTATTGTACACAGAGGAATTTATACTGTAGGGAAACCCTCCAGTTGCTCAAACTTAATTCAACTTCAAAGACTTTGTATTAGAGAGAAACCCTATAGTTGTAATAAATGCAGAAACAGCATTTGTTCAAAAAATATACCTTAGAAAACACCAGAGTGTTCACACTAAGAACTACTTTACAGATGCAGTAAATGTGAAAAAAATAACTAATCAAAAATTACATCAAAACATGTCCAAGAATTCACAGTAAACAGCAGTCACTAACACTTTCAGACATTACTATAAATCTGAGTGTTTATTATAGAGAATAATCCAAAGTTAAGTTAAAATAAGTAGGAGATTTACCTTTGGGGGAAGTTCTAATTACATTTAAACTATACCTTTTGGTGCCAGGCATGGTGGCTCTTTCCTATAATTGCTGCACTTTTGGATGCCGAAGTGGGGGGATTGCTTGAGCCCAGGAGTTTGGGACCAGCCTAGGCAACATGGTAAAACCTCATCTCTACAAAAAGTAAAATAAAAGCCAGGCTTGGTGGCACATGCCTGTTGTCCCAGCTACTTCGAAGGCTCAGGTGGGAGGATTGCTTGAGCCCGGAGGTTGAGGATGCAGTGAGCTGATATCTTGCAACTTCACTCCCACCTGGGCAACAGAGCAAGACCCTATCTCAATAATAATAGTAACATAATAATAGTAAAGTATACTCTGTGCATTGAAAGAGCTGTAGATTTCTTGAAAAGCACATATTTATGTAATTCAAGTTTGAAATCACTTGATACCATGCCTTCATTTCTAGCGTCTGTGTGAAGGCATGTGGCCTATTGTTGCTACATGAAAGCCGTGAGAGTTTCTTCTATATTTGGGCAGGTGTCATTCATCTCCTTTTTTTTTTTTTTTTTTTTTTTTTTTTTTTTTTTGAGACGGAGTCTTGCTCTGCCGCCCAGGCTGGAGTGCAGTGGCCAGATCTCAGCTCACTGCAAGCTCCGCCTCCCGGGTTTACGCCATTCTCCTGCCTCAGCCTCCCGAGTAGCTGGGACTACAGGCGCCCGCCTCGTCGCCCGGCTAGTTTTTTGTATTTTTTAGTAGAGACGGGGTTTCACCGTATTAGCCAGGATGGTCTCGATCTCCTGACCTCATGATCTGCCCGTCTCGGCCTCCCAAAGTGCTGGGATTACAGGCTTGAGCCACCGCGCCCGGCCTCATCTCCTTTTCTTTGGAAGATTATTGACATTGCATTTTAAGCTTCCTGAAGAAATGTAACCGGAGAGGCTCTTTGTAGTTGTAAGTGATTCATGAGATAGGTCTTCAGAGTAATATTCTTCATTATATTTAAGAAAGAAATATTTGAGTTGTCTTTAGGCCATTGTATATTAAGTGATGCGTATCCTGCCACCAACGTTGACCTATCTCACCTTAGTTATGGTTGTGGGTGACTAAAGGTAACAATACAATAGTGGGTGACATGGTGGAATAGTATCTGTAATGATCCCTTCTCCCAGTGGCATTAAACTTCAAATAAATTGAAAAATATTGTTCCCACAAGTTACACCTTCATTCTGTTTGCTCTTTTTGTAATGACATTATGTAATGACATTTGTAATGACATTATGTAATGACATTTATGTAATGTTATTATTAGGGCTATAATAAAGCCTATATAGGATTATAATCAAAGACCATATATTTCTGAATCTTAAAGGACTATTAACAAAGTTTTATCTTACATTTTTCTTTTAACATGTGACCTCTCTGGCTTGCAAAACATATACATACTTTTAGTTTTGGTTTATATGGAGATAAATATATAAATATATTACTCTGAAGATAATTGTTAAGTGTAAGAAATTATGAAGCAAGTAATATGTTTGAAGTAAGTGCATACCTGTTTTCAGAATAAAAGAAAAATGTTGGAACCAAACATAATTTTAAAAGTATGGATAATTTATTAGCAAACTAGAAACCTCAAAAATGTCAAAGGCAAATCTGTTTTCCCTGCTTTGTATTGAATGCATTTCTCTAAAATCTTATTGCACCTTTTTCAGAATTTCCCTGTGAAAATACTGTTTTTACTTTTATGTTGCTTGTGCTAGAGCTAACATATAATTTTCTTGTTCCAAAATTCATGAAGAATTTCTTACATGATCTTCTCAGGGATTATGATAATGATTTTATGAAACTTATTGGTGCTTCCAAAATAATCTTAAGATGTGAGTAATTCCACAGTGAGTGTATTTTCATTGTACTTAATGAATACATTTCCAGTTTCCATTATTAGAGAAACACTGTTCAAGCCAGCTTTTTTTGTTTGTTTCTTCCACTTTTCTGAATTGCAGTAATTGAGTTTATTGACTCTATTGGGCAATTTGTTCAGGTAAACACTTCGGAGGCTTTATAAGTTACAGGGTTATTTTGACATAAAAATGAAATGAAGAAACATAGGGCAGTGCTAAATATGTAATAGATGCTCCATAATTAGCAATAAATATTCCTGTTGGAGTGAATTTGTGGCTCCAGATAAGAGATTGGAAATATCCAGGATGAAGACCTGCCATTGATTCTGCATGCAGAGAAAGGACTTCTGTACCCAGGCTGCACAATTGACTCTCTCTAAAGAGGAATTCTGCTTTTATTTCCAAATTATCTCTTTTTTTTTTTTTTTGGTCTCTTTTTCTTTCTTCTCAACTACTTACGTATTATAGTTCTCTTCCTTTTTTTTTTTCCTTAAAAAACTGTGTTATGGCTACACTTTCTCACTGTTCTCCACACAATATGTCATTTTATATAGTACTTTGTACATTCTAACAGAAAGTTTAGACTTTCTCTTTTTCTTCTTCTTTGTTTTGGAGACATGGTCTCACTGTGTCACCCAGGCTGGTGTGCAATGGTATAATCTCGACTTACTGCAACCTCTGCCTCCCAGACTCAAGCAATCATCCCACCTCAGCCCCCTGAGTAGCTGGGACTACAAGTGTACACCCCCACACTTGGCTAATTTTATTTTAGTAGAGATGAGGTTTTACCATGTTACCCACACTTGTCTTGAACTCCTAAGCTCAAGTGACTGACCTGCCTTGGCTTCCTAGAGTGCTGGGATTACAGGTATGAGCCACACCTGGCCTGGAAATTTGAAATTTTTTAATGTGATGATAGATTTTTGTTGGTTTGTTTTTTTGAGACTGAGTCTCACCCTGTCGCCCAGGCTGGAGTACAGCAGTGTGATCTTGGCTCTGCAACCTCCGCCTCCTGGGTTCAAGCAAGTCTCCTGCCTCGGTCTACCAAGTAGCTGGGATTACAGGCACGTGCCACCATGCCTGGCTGATTTTTGTATTTTTAGTAGAGATGGGGCTTCTGCATGTTGGCCAGGCTGGTCTTGAACTCCTGACCTCAGGTGATCCACCTGCCTTGGCCTCTCAAAGTGCTGGGATTATAGGCATGAGTCACTGTGGCCAGCCAATAGATTGATTTTTAACTGGAGAGTTTGAGGTCATTTATGTGTTACAATACTGACATTGTGATCATAGCTTACTGCAGTCTCAACCTCCCAGGCTCAAGTTATCCTCTCACCTTAGTTCCCTGGGTAGCTAGGAGTACAGCCACATGCCACCACGCCCAGCTAAATTTTTTATTGTTTTGTAGAAATGAAGTCTCACTGTATTTTCCGGGCTGGTCTCAAGCTCCTGTGCTCAAGCAACCCCCTACCTCAGCCTTCCCAAGTGCTGGGATGACAGGCTGAGCCGCCGCGCCTGGCCACACACAACTCTTTTTTTTATCCCAGCACTTTGGGAGGCCAAGGCGGGCAGCTCACCTGAGGTCAGGAGTTCAAGACCAGCCTGACCAACATGGTGAAAGCCCATCTCTACTAAAAATATAAAAACTAGCCGGGTGTGGTGGTGGACGCCTGTAATTCCAGCTACTCGGGAGGCTGAGGCAGGAGAATTGCTTGAACCTAGGAGACGTAGGTTGCAGTGAGCCAACACAGTGCCACTGCACTCTAGCCTCGGCGACAGAGTGAGACTGTCTCAAAAAAACAAAAGATAAACCAACATTTCCTCAGTGATTTTGGGTGCTAAATTCTTTTCTATGTTTCTACAATAGCCAAATTGGGACCATTAGCACTTCCAGCTTTACTGTTTTCTACACCATCACCATCAGGAACAGCAACTCCAGGTACCCCAAGCTGAAAGTAACAGTTCTAAAATACTTTGGTCCTTCCCATGTTCTGTGCTAGGCCCTGAGCACACTGGTAAATACCTGAGTTCCTATACTGATGACGGACTAATAGAACAAAACATCACAAAACTTTATTTTGAGTCTTTTCCACTGAGTTTATGAGAAAGACAGAAACATTTATTTCCCAAATAGTCCCAAATATTATATATTTCAAAATGTGGGAAATATTTCTTTCAATATTGGGAAATAAAGATGTCTCCTCAACCTACTGATTTATTTTTGTAGATATACATCCAGTAGTGAAATTGCTGTGTCATATGGTAGCTCTCTTTTGAATTTGTTTCGCAGAAATCATCATACTGTTTTTACAGTGGCTGTATTGGTTCACATTCACACCAACAGTGTGCTAGCATCTTTCTTTTCCCACACTTTTGCCAACACTTACCTTCTGTCTTTTTTATTGTAGTCATTCCAACAAGAGTGAGGTGATACCTCATAGCAGTTCTGTTTTGCCTTTCCTTGATGATTATTGATGAACATTTATTTAAAAATATATGTGTTGGTCATTTGTAGGTCTTTTGAAAAACATATTTAGATATTTTACCCATTTTAAATATCTTTCTGTTATATAGTTTAAGTTTTCATGTATTTCCAATATTAACCCATCTGACATATAATTTGAATATTTTTTCATTCTTTGCTTGTCTCATCATTTCATTGATTGTACCTGGTGCTGAATAGAGGCTGTTTAGTTGAAAGAAGTTTCATTTATTTTTACTTGTGTTGCCTGGGATTTTTTCATTAAATCTAAAAAATTATTGCCCAGACTATTGTCATGGTACTTTTACCTTATGTTTTCTCATAATAGTTTCAGAGTTTCAGGATGGCTGTGATGAGTATACAATGATGTGAATGCACTTAATGCGTCTAAAATGTACACTCAAAAGTGGGTAAACTTGGCCGGGTGCGGTGGTTCACTCCTGTAATCCCAGCACTTTGGGAGTCTGAGGCCGGTGGATCAATTGTGGTCAGGAGTTTGCGACCAGCCTGGCCAGCATGGTGAAACCCTGTCTCTACCAAAAAACACAAAAATCAGTAGTGTGTGGTGGTACACGCCTACAATCTCAGCTGCTTGGGAGGATGAAACATGAGAATCACCAGAACCCGGGAGATGGAAATTGCAGTGCACTGAGATCGCGCCACTGCACTCCAGCCTGAGCGACAGAGCGAGATTCTGTCTCAAAAAAAAAAGTGGTGGGGGGCAAATCTTATAGTTTGCATATTTCATTACTGCTTTAAAAAGTGAAATTAACAGCTTTAGGTATAATATAACAGCCAAATAGTACAGGTCTATAACTAGGAAGTGACTAAATGTATCATTTTATAAGGAAAAAATCAGTCTTTAAAGGCCATTTAAAATATAATAACTGATTGATAAATTATGTATTCAAACACAGCATAAGGATTTTTTTTTTTTTTTTTTTTTGAGACGAGTCTCGTTCTGTTGCCCAGACTGGGAAGTGCCCAGTGGCACGATGGCTCACTGCCAAGTTCGCCTCCATCGGGTTCAGCATTCTCCTGCCTCGCCTCACCGGAGTAGCTGGGACTACACGACGCCTGCCACCAATTGCCAGTTGAATTTTTTTTTTTTTTTTTTTTTTTTTTTTTTTAGTGGAGATTGGTTTCACGTGTTAGCCAGGATTCTCGATTCCTGACCTCGTGATCTGCCCGCCTCGGCTCCCAAAGTGCGAAATTACAGCGTGAGCCACTGCACACTGGCCAGGCATTAAATTTTTATGTGATAATTGGAAGCTCTTAAATATAAGTAAAACTTAACGGTTATTTAGGAATGACATTTTTAATTTTTTAGAAAAATTAAACAGTCAAATTATAATTTAGTACATGGGGATAATTCATTTTAAAGAATACTCAAAACTAACAATTATGAGCAAATTATGTGAAACAAAAGATTGCCTAAAATAAATTTCTCAACCATATTCATAATTTAAGAAATATGACTAGATTTGGAATGAGAAATTCATTTAGATAATTTCACCTAGCAAATGGGTAGTAAAGATTTCAGTAACATTTCCGAGGCTATCAATGAAAAATAATTTTCAAGGAGGTAAAAGAAGAGGAGAACTGAAGGAGGCCTCAAGGATCTGTGTGGTATGATGCACATCCTTCCTTGAAATGGCAAAATCAAAAGCCCAGTCCCCTGGTTGAGATTCTTCTAATCAGGTAAATTACCCGGGATGCTATCCTGGCTGTGAAAAGCAGAATCAGGAGAAATGAGGGCTGTATTCTAAGTCTGGGTGTGGTCCCGTACCCCTCAAACCTCTATTGTCACCACCACCATCTTCTCCACATCTTCCCCATATCACCCCAAAGCAACAGGAACAATTCTAAAACAACCCCCCAAAGGACCCTATTTTGAATTATCTCCCCTCTTGGATCTCAGTGTTTCCTCCAGGTATGTTCACACAGAGCAGGTCTCTAGGATCTGAGACAGATTCCAGAGGAAAGACTTTAGATCCTAGCCCAGGTTACGCGTGTATTCCCGGAATGGATATGTACCTGACTACTGTAGACTTTGAACAGTCGTCAGGCTTCCAAGGTGAAACCATAGAAGTCCAACACACATGACCTCATTTCTCACATTTGGATAAACAAGACCAGAGTCCACTTAAAAGCATTCATGATCACTTGTGTATTTTACTGCATCCCATGCGGGCCACTGTCTTTACTGGAGAACATCATTGTACTGTGCAGCCAGACAAGTTCTTCAAGTCATTTCCCCGGACAAGCGGCTTTGGAAACACCTGAAAATTTGCAACAAAAGCAGACCAGACTGGTGAGTGAGTAACTTGAAGGAGAGGCCCAGCAACCCGTTATCCTACAGCCCTCCAGGTGGCTCCAGTCCATTCTACGTGCAGCAGCCTCTGCAATACCTAAGCCATAGTTTATCCTGAGTTAATGTAATCATACTAGGAATACACCATACACATGTGGTAACATTAGAGTTGGACTCAAAACTCCAAAAATATGTGAACAAAAATAGATCTGACCGACTCCACAGGCTTTATTGGTTTCTTGCTGTTTCCCATCTTCCTTCAGTGCTTCCTTCTGTTCCTGGGATCACCCTTCAAGTAAATCACTTTTATGTGTTGCATCATCATAATGCAAATTAAAGCACTGTAATTTATTGAACATTTTATCAAAATGTAAAACACTACAAAAGATTAACAGGTTATGTTTGATTGTGGGATTGAATACTACATTCTCACTGTTGTGTTTGATCATTTTCATTACAAAGTCATAAGTAATCAAATGATTAGACAGCTCTTTAGTTATATGTGTAAAGAATAAGCATTCCAGCCGGGCGCGGTGGCTCAAGCCTGTAATCTCAGCACTTTGGGGCCGAGGCGGGCGATCACGAGTCAGGAGATCGAGACCAGTCCTGGCTAACAGCGGGTGAAACCCGTCTCTACTAAAGATGACAAAAAACTAACCGGCGAGATGGGCGGGGCGCCTGTAGTCCCAGCTACTCGGGAGGCTGAGGCAGGAGAATGGCATACAACCCGGGAGGCGGTAGCTTGCAAGTGGCTGAGATCGCCACTGCACTCAGCCCCGGGCGACCAGAGCGAGACCCCGTCCAAAAAAAAAAAAAAAAAAGAAAAAAAAAGAATAAGCATTCCATTTGCATACATAATTGTGAATCTGGGATGAATGTATTCTGAATTTGAGGGGTTTTTTCATAACACCCTGTTCCAGTGCACAAGGTAAATAGCCTTTTTGTCAGAACTCATGATAGTACAAGTAGCAGCAGCCACTCCCAGTCGTGTTCTCATGTGTTCTGCTGTGCTACAGAGAAATGTTCCTGCTTATATTGGTGGCCAAGTGATAGCGTTCTGCTCAATGAGATTCAGAGAGAAGTGCCTGAAGAGGTTGGCCTTCTCTGAATTAAAAAACACTGGTTTTTAATAAAATTCCCTATGTCCTATCAGCTTCACATTTTTCTCCTTGTTGCTGTTTGGAATGTGGTTTGATTGCCTGGAGGTGGATCAGCCAACTTGGGCTCTGAAGGAGTGAGCTTGAGCACAATGACCAGGTGTAGACAATTTCAGAGACAGGAAATGGAAAGAAACTGGTAAACTATAAGGTCACTGCACTGCTATATCAGTTCTGCTGCCCAAGTACGTAAGAGTACACCTCATATATTCTGATACCATACAAAAGTCTTTTCTTTATAGCTGAACACAAGCTAATTGCTTCAGAATGAGATGTATGAAAGTTTTTAGAATCAAAATGAAATCACCAATGTCATAAAAACTCTGACAAATAGAGATGCTGGAAGAAAGTGTTCTTAAGCTTATATGCCTGATAACAAAACCATCCTAAAAGACTTTTAAAAACTTATCCTTTCGCCGGGCGTGGTGGCTCATGCTTGTAATCCCAGCACTTTTGGTGGCCAAAGCAGGCAGATCATGAGGTCAGGCTTTCGAAACCAGGCTGGCCAACATGGCAAAATCCCGTCTCTACTAAAAATACGAAAATTAGCTGGGCGTGGTGGCAGGCGCCTGTAGTCTCAGCTACTCAGGAGGCTGAGACAGGAAAATCGCTTGACCCCAGGAGGCAGAGGTTGCAGTAAGCTGAGATCACGCCACTGCACTCCAGCCTGGGCGATAGACCAAGACTCCGTCTCAAAAACAAAACAAAAAAAACCCTTATCCTTTCATAAAGACCTTCACAACCTTGTACAAAACATTTCTATCAAGCCATTAAAATGGGCACTGAAGAGTAGATTTATTTGGGCATATATGAAAGTCTTTGTTAGCTGGCACAACGCTGTGTCTCACATTTATATCTGGGGCTTGAGGGAACATAAACAATGCTCGTAAACCTTGGGAATGATAGAAAATGTGTGTAATTGATCTGAGGTGACTTTATAAGTATTGATATAGTTTAGATATGTGTCCCTGCCCAAATCTCATATTGAATTGTAAATTTATAATGCCTAAAGTCTAAAAAGTAGCTGCTTCTCATTCTGGTTTTCTGAATTTTATAGAGGCAAATAAATTTTCAATCTGATTTGGGGGTCTCTTATTTGGCTTTGCGTTTTCTCTTCAGGATAAATTCAGTGTAACTTATTCCTTTCTTCAAATGTTGTTTATTTACAGCAAATGTGGCCTACTACATCATTCCCACTGAAACAGAATGTCTTATGTCTTTGAATGCCTCAAAGGAATTTAAAGAAATAATAACTGATCCTTGAGCACATATACCTACAGGGATATAGCAATCAGTGAGCTAAAGAATTAGCTAATTAAAACATTGTTTTGCAAATGTAGAAATGACTATTTCTTTTCTTTTTTTTCTTTTTTCTTTTTTTTTTTTTGAGACGGAGTCTTGCTCTCCCGCCAGGCTGGGGTGCAGTGGTGTGATCTCGGCTCACTGCAAGCTCCGCCTCCTGGGTTCACGCCATTCTCCTGCCTCAGCCTCCTGGGTAGCTGGGACTACAGGTGCCCACCACCACACTCAGCTAATTTTTTGTATTTTTAGTAGAGACGGGGGTTTCACCGTGTTAGCCAGGGTGGTCTCGATCTCCTGACCTCGTGATCCGCCCGCCTCAGCCTCCCAAGGTGCTAAGATTACAGGTGTGAGCCACCACACCTGGCCAGAAATGACTGTTCATTCTTGTTCTGGTACTTCTGTAACCTTGTGTTCTGTCCCCCATGTGGACAATGTGCCATATCTAGTTTCTGCATAGATGTCAAGAGAGACATAAGGACAAGTTTTTCACATCACACATCAGTGAAGATGCAGCCTAGGGCAGCGACATTGCACACCAATTATAAACCAATCAAGTTCTCCTCCCTCCCTCTCCCTCAGCCTCTCCCTCACCCGCCAGTATCAGCAGATGGTCTATCTCATACTTCATGGGAAAATAGAAGTTGTTCAGCTTATGTTTGGTAAACCTGTCTCCCTCAACCTTAAGATTCACCTTCAGAGATGCGCATTGCTTCCTTCTTCCCCACTGCCTAAGAGAATAAGTTATCTTCGCTTTTACCTCTTTTGAGACTTGGCCTGTTTAAAGATTCACTTTTGTTTTAGTTGTCTTCGATTTTTCTTTCACTTGGCTTAATTCCCTCAGAGACGTAATCATTTTCTTGATACTGTGTCTCCTGCTCAGTTTACACCTTAGCTTACTTACTGTCAATCTTGGGAGGGTTGTGTATGCTTCCTAGCTCCTCTGCCTCATGATTACTCCTCAGCCCTCTGCATTTGCATGCCAAACTCTGAACTTTCATGTTCTCAGCATGTTAGTAAAATTGTGTTGTTTCATTTTACTTAAGTTAGAAGCACTTTATTATTGCTCCCACAGCTCTCAGTCCAAAACTTCAGTGCATTGTAATTGTTAAAATCCTCATCACATTGTATTTTAATGGTCTGTGTTCATACGTTTCCTCAGTAGACTAAGTTTCTAGAAGGCAGAAAAATACATTTATATAGATTGCCTATTCCCTTTGGAGTTAAATGTAGGTCATGACACATAAATACATGGAAAATACATTATTCAATAAATTCATAATAAATACTGGTGGATGTCAGTGTTTCATAGTTACAATTTCTGCTTATATTCATTTTGCCAGCAGTATGTCACTCATTTATTTATTTATGAATGCAGTACATATTCACGGAATGCCTACACTGTCATAAAGTCTGTCTGAAAAATTGATATATATGGTGAATGACAATATATGTAAGGTTCCTTAGCTATGGAGCTCACAATGTGGTTAAAGGAGACTAATAATAAATGCAAAAACAACTAATTAAGATACTTTCGGCCGGGCGCAGTGGCTCAAGCCTGTAATCCCAGCACTTTGGGAGGCCGAGACCGTCCTAGCAAACACAGTGAAACCCCGTCTCTACTAAAAAATACAAAAAAACTAGCCGGGCGAGGTGACGGGCGCCTGTAGTCCCAGCTACCCGGAGGCTGAGGCAGGAGAATGGCGTAAACCCGGGAGGCGGAGCTTGCAGTGAGCTGAGATCCGGCCACTGCCCTCCAGCCTGGGTGACAGAGCGAGACTCCATCTCAAAAAAAAAAAAAAGAAAAAAGAAAAAAATACAAGAGTGGCCTAAATATGCAAATTATTATCTCCAGGAAGAAGGAAACCACTGACAGGCAACCTGGGAGGGAGTGAACGGGTGTACTGAGGCCATGAAAGGCACCGACATTCACACATAATAAGGTCATAAAAGGGAATTCACATCTATTGGTACGTACATGGGCCAGGTGTAATTTGGTTCTTAAGACGCACCAGCTTTGGAGTCCGTCAGAACTGGGTTTGAATCCCAGTTCCATCATTCATCATTATGTGATTGTGGATGTGTTTTTAACCCCTCTGATCTTCAGTTTTCTCATCTATAAAAGATGCCTTTTTCAAGTTGTTACGAGGCTTAAATAAGGTAATTGTGTACAAATCTGGGCAAAATGCCTGTAGTTTTGTGTTTAATACATAGAAGAGTATCATCCTTCTCTCATTTAATTTTTAGAGCAAAGTCCGTGGTGATCATTTTTTATAGCTAAATCAAAGATCAGAAAGATGAAATCACCTTAGCCACATAGCAACTCACAGTACACATTCACATGATAATTGCTAGTTGCAAGTAGCAATGATAATCACATAATCTCACATTATGTAGTGGTTTTACTTTACATAAGCCTCCTTATTTGTTGGAACCATAGATTCTAAGTTGCTCTATCAAAGTGATCATTAGAAATATGTGCGCGGTGGCTCAAGCCTGTAAGTCCCAGCACCTTTGGGAGGCCGAGACGTGCGGGATCACGAGGTCCAGGAGATCAAGACCACCCTGGCTAACATGGTGAAACCCCGTCTCTAAAAAATACAAAAAACTAGCCAGTGCGCCTGGCGGGCGCCTGTAGTCCCCAGCTACTGCGCGCGCAATCCAACCACCACCAACACCCAAACCAACCACCACACACAGCGCCCCGCGCCGGAGCTGAGGCAGGAGAGATGGCGTGAACCGCGGGAGGGCGGAGGCTTGCAGTGAGCTGAGATCTGGCCACTGCACTCGCAGCCCTGGGCGACGCCAGAGCCGACGGCGCCTGACCTCGTCAAAATGGAAAAAAAAAACAGACAACAAAAATGACTGCACCTGTGTGACGCCTGGGGGCGCATCCCCGCGGTGCCTGCAGCCCGCCTCGTAATGCACCCCAGTCCCAGCACTTTGGGAGGCTGAGGTGGGCAGATCACCTGTGGTCAGGAGTTCGAGACCAGCCTGACTAACATGGAGAAACCCCGTCTCTACTGAAAATACAAAATTAGCCTGGCATGGTGGTGCATGCCTGTAGTCCTAGCTACTCGGGAGACTGAGGCAGGAGAATCGCTTGAACCCGGGAGGTGGAGGTTGCGGTGAGCCGAGATTGCCCCATTGCACTCCAGCCTGGGCAACGAGCAAAACTCCATCTCAAAAAAAAAAAAGAAAGAAACAAAGAAATGTATGTTCTTAGTGTACACATTTTAGGAAATTTCCTATTACTGTTCTGTTTGATTTAATGTGTGTGATATTTTCAGAGAAACATAAGAATCTATATAGTGTATACATTAAAAATTAAGTTATCACAGAGTAGACTTAACTCATGACAAATTTTTTTCTGAAAGCATCTGCAGAAATCGGTATTCTTTCTCGTTTAAAAAACTCAGAGGCTGCCGGGCTCAATGGCTCACGCCTGTAATCCCAGCACTTTGGGAGGCTGAGGCAGGTGGATCACAAGGTCAGGAGTTCAAAACCAGCCTGGCCCACATGGTGAAACCCTGTCTGTACTAAAAATACAAAAATTAGCCGGGCGTGGTGGCGGGTGTCTGTAATCCCAGCTACTCAGAGGGTGAGGCAGAGAATTGCTTGAACCCGGGAGGCGGAGGTTGCCCAGATCACACCATTGCACTCCAGCCTGGGTGACAGAGTGAGACTTCATCTCAAAACAAGCAAACAACTCAGAGGCCACTGGGGAGCGGAGGCTTTTTGGATTCTCAGTAGTGCATAAGACTTAGATTTGATTACAGTAGTAATTTAAGCGTAATCCACTTTAAGGTGATGATCCAGAGAGACTTCATACCAATGCAGAAACTTAAAAGCTCCCAGCAGCCAGAAAGGAAGGAAAACCGGAATTATGGTGGGGCAGGGCAACCACTTGGGGGGTCGCTGTGGGAGGGGACAGCCACCGGTTGGGCAGCCACAGGGCATTGTGAGCCACGTGCCTGGGACAGGAACTCTAGGAGTGATTGGTTCCTGGTAACCGGGTGACCTAGGAGGCCTGGTGAGTAGGCACAGGCCAGTGGCCTGGCAGGCAGTGGCAAGAGGAGGCGGAGCACCGGCCTCCTACAGGCTTTCTCCCTGCGTGGTTGCGCTTCTCTGTGCTTGCTGGGCTCCATCCATTTCAAATAAGCCAGCAGAGGGGCAAGTTATCTGAGCAGGAGGAGGGAAGGAGCTGAGGCAATCCCAGCACTTTGGGAGGCCCAGGCGGACGGATCACCTGAGATCAGGGGTTTAAGACCAGCCTGGCCAATATGCTGAAAGCCTATCTCTACTAAAAATACAAAAAATTAGCTGGGTGTGGTGGCGCACTGCAGGCGGCAAGCCACGCAGGTGCCGAGGCAGGAGACCGAGGGCACAAGCTGTTCCAGTGTAATAAAGAAAAGTCGTAGAATAAGAATAGTTATACTAGAAATAGATTATAGATATGATTATACATGAGTATCATTAATCATTAGTTTGTAGTATTACCCTTTATTCCAATATTATAGTAATCTTTGTTCTACAATTACGACGTAGGAAAAACCAGGCCGTACAGAAATCGGAGCTGAAGGGACACGGTGGGAAGCGACCGGAAGGCAAGTGTGAGCCCTGTGTCATGCCTGGGCGGCGCCACTAGAGGGCTCCCTGGTCTCGCGGTCGCGTCAGTGCCGGGGAAGGCGTCTGTTACTTGGCAGACCCGGCAAGGGAGTCTCCGTTTCCCCGGGGAATTTAGAGAGGCCTCTGCTCCGGGGAAGGCGTCTGTTACTTGGCAGACCCGGCAAGGGAGTCTCCGTTTCCCCGGGGAATTTAGAGAGGCCTCTGCTCCGCCACCTCCTGTGGGAGTCCTGACATCAGTGACACCGGCCCGCAGCTGTCCGGAGGCCTGACCGTCTCCCTCTGATGCTGTGCTTCAGCGGTCACGCTCCTGGTCCGCTTTCATATTCCGCCCTGTACACCTGGCTCCGCCTTCTAGACACCGGTAGTAGAATGAGTGAAAGTACTAAAGTCTGAAATGCATAGAAGAAATAATGACGAGAGAGCTGTCCTGTCTCTCCGCCTGGGCTACCAAACAGGGAAGGGCCCCCGTCCGGTGGACACGTGACTCACGTGAGCTTACCTGTGGTTGCAGATGGCTCAGGCTCCTTGCCCTGCCCCCTTGTCTTGCCTCCAGTCAATGACAGCGCAGCCAGCACTCGGGACCACCGGTCTCCGCGTTTAGGCGGTGGTGGCCCCGGGCTGTCTTTTCTTCTGTTTCTTTGGCTTGTGTCTTTATTTTTACAATCTCTCCTCTCCGCACTGGAGGAGAAAAATCCACAGACCCAGTAGGGCTGGACCCTGCTGCGCACGCCTGTCGTCCCAGCTGCTCGGGAGGCTGAGGCGGGAGAATCGCTTGAACCCGGGAAGCGGCGGTTGCAGTGAGCCAAGATTGCACCATTGCACTCCAGCCTGGGCGACAGAGCGAGACTTCGTCTCAAAACACAAAAGCAAACAAACACTTTGTTTTTAGCCCTTCTACTAAGGGTCCTTACTCCTCACCCTAAGTCTTCAACAAGGGCCCTCCGCTCTGCATGGCAGGAACTCACATTGACCAGCCCTGTGTCAGCTTTGGGAATTGTTTAGCTTATAGATTCCCATCAATTAATTGTTCCTTGCCAGGCTTGGTGAGTTTCACCTTATACATGCCAGATGAGTATTCATGAGAAGTCTCCAGGGGACTCGTATGCGGATTTCTGGAGCTCTCTTTACATAGCTTCTTCCTCTTCAATACTCTGCCTCACAAATTGCAAACTGCCTTAGCCATCCCCACCTCTAGTCTTTCCTCAACTCAGCAAGATCTCTTGGGCTCTGTTTGGATTCCTTACACAACTCAAAAATTGCCTTCAGGCAAAGAACTGGGGTGATTGTAGGGCTCACCTTCTCTGTTTTCCTCCTCTCCGAGATCACACTTTACACTACCTACAGTCCTAATATCTGAATACAGTTGTTTCATGTATTTTGTCAGTTTTCTAGTTGTCTATGCCAGAAGGGGAACATCTGTCTCAATCACTCTTTCACTGTCAGAACAGAAGTTACTGATTTGTTCTTAACACTAGTTTATTTTGAATTAATGTGTGCTTTAAAACTCAAAAACACTTGTGTTAAAAGAGCTGCTCTGTCTACTAAGTGCTATAATAGCAATACTGCAAAGGCTTTTAGGAGAAGATGCTCAAGTTGAGTCTTTAAGTATCTCTAACTTTACAAGGCCTGTGGTTTGGCTCTGTGTTTCCACCCGAATCTCATGTTGAATTGTAATCCCCAACGTTGGAGGAGGGGCCTACTGGGAGGTGTTTGGATCATGGGAGTGGACTTCTCCCTTGCTGTTCTCATGATAGTAAGTTCTCACGAGATCTGGTTGTTTAAAAATGTGTAGCACTTCCCCCTTTGCTCTCTCTTCCGCCAGCTATGTGAAGATGTGCTTGCTTCCCCTTTGCTTTCCACCATGATTGTCAGTTTCCTGAGGCGTCTGCAGAAGCAGAAGCCTATACAGCCCACAGAACCATAAACTGATTAAATCTCTTTTCCTTTCAGATTATCCAGTCTAACTAATACAGAAAAGTGGTACCAGAGAGGTGGGGCATTGCTATAAAGATATCTGAAAATGTGGAAGTGACTTTGGAACCAGTTAACAGGCAGAAGTTGGAAAAGTCTGGAGGGCTCAGAAGAAGACAGGAAGATAAGGAAAAGTTTGGAACTTCCTAGAGACTTGTTGAATGGTTGTAACCAAAATGCTGATAGTGATATGGACAATGAAGTCTAGGCTGAGGAGGTCTCAGATGGAGATGAGGACCTTATTGGGAACTAGAGTAAAGGTCACTCTTGCTATGCTTTAGCAAAGAGACAGGTGGCATTGTGCCGCTACTGTAGGGATCTGTTGAACTTTGAACTTGAGACAGATGATTTAGGGTATCTGGCAGAAAATATTTCTAAGTAGCAAAGCATCAAGATGTGGCCTGGCTCCTTCTAACAGTGTACGTTCATATTTGTGAGGAAAGAGATTATCTGAAACTGGAACTTACATTAAAAAGGGAAACGAAGTATTAAAGTTTGGAAATGTGCAGCCTGGCCATGTGTTAGAAAAGAAAAACCCATTTTCTGGTGGGGAATTCAGTCTAACTGCAAACATTTGTGTCAGTAAAAGGAGCCATGTTAATAGCCAAGACAATGGGGAAAATGCCCCCAAGGCATTTCAGAGACCTTCCTGGCAGCCCCTCTCATCACAGGCCTGGTGGCCTAGTAGGGAAAAATAGTTTTGTGAGTCAGGCTCAGGGCCCTGCTATTCTGTGCAGCCTTGGGACTCTGCTCCCTGTGTTTTAGCTGCTCCAGCTCCAGCCGTGGCTAAAAGGACTCCAGATATGTTTCAGGTTGCTGCTCCAAAGGGTGTAAGACACAAGCCTTGGAGGCTTCCAGATGGTGTTAAGCCTGCAAGTGCTCAGAGGGCAAGAGTTGAGGCTTGGGAGTCTCCACCTAGATTTCAGAGGATGTATGGAAACAACTGGATATCCAGGCAGAAATTTGCTGCAGGGGTGGAGCCCTTGTGGAGAACCTCTACTAGGGTACTGTGGAGGGGAAATATGGGGTTGAAGTTCCCACACAGAGTCTCCACTGGGGCACTGCCAAGTGGAGCTGTGAGAAGAGGGCCACTGTCCTCCAGACCCCAGAATGGTAGCTCCATCAACAGCTTGCACTGTGTGCCTGGAAAAGCTGCAGGCACTCAACACCAGCCTGTGAGAGCAGCCATGGGTGCTGAGCCCTGCAGAGCCCCCAGAAGCAGAACTGTCCAAGACCTTGGGAGCCTACTCCTTGCATCAGTGTGACCTGGATGTGAGACATGGAATCAAAGGAGATTATTTTGGAGCTTTAAGATTTAATGACTCCCCCGCTGGGTTTCGGACATGCGTGGGGCCTGTAACCCCTTTGTTTTGGCCAGTTTCTCCCTTTTGGAACAGGAGCATTTACCCTTATTGTATCCTGGAAGTAACTAACTTGCTTTTGATTTTACAGGCTCATAGCAGAAGGGACTGCCTTATCTCAGATGGAACTTTGGACCTGGACTTTTGAGTTAATGCTGAAATGAGTTAAGGCTTTAGGATACTGTTAGGAAAGCATAATTGTGTTTTGAAATGTGAGGACATGATATTTGGGATGGGCCAGGAGCAGAATGATGTGGTTTGGCTCTGTGTCTCCACCCAAATTTAATGTCAAATTGTAATCCTCAATGTTGGAGGAGGGGCCTGGTGGGAAAGTAATTGGATCATGGGGGCAGACTTCTCCTTTCCTGTTCTCATAATGAGTGAGTTCTCATGATATTTGGGTTTTTTTTTGTTTTTTTTGTTTGTTTGTTTTTTGTTTTTTTTTTTGAGATGGAGTCTCTCTCTGTTGCCCATGCTGGAGTGCAGTGGCGTGATCTTGACTCACTGCAAGCTCTGCCCATGGGTTCATGCCATTCTCCTGCCTCAGCCTCCCGAGTAACTGGGACTACAGGCGCCCGCCACCATGCCCGGATATTTTTTTTTTTTTTATTTTTAGTAGAGACGGGGTTTCACCGTGTTACCCAGGATGATCTCGATCTCCTGACCCCGTGATCCACCTGCCTCGGCCTCCCAAAGTGCTGGGATTACAGGTGTGAGCCACCGCGCCCAGCCGATATTTGATTGTTTGAAAGTGTATCGCAGTTCCCCCTTTGCTATCTCTCTCTCCTGCCAGCCATGTGAAGATGTATTTGCTTCCCCTTTGCCTTCTGCCATGATTGTAAGTTTCCTGAGGCCACCCCAGAAGCAGAAGCCTGTAACGCCCACAGAACCGTGAGTTGATTAAACCTCTTTTCTTTATAAATTATCCAGTCTCAGGTAGTTCTTTTTTTTTTGGAGATGGAGTCTCACTCTGTTGCCCAGGCTGTAGTGCAGTGGCACAATCTCGGCTCACTGCAAGCATTCTCCTGCCTCAGCCTTCCAAGTAGCTGGGACTACAGGCACCCACAACCAGGCCAGCTAATTTTTTGTATTTTTAGTAGAGACGGGGTTTCACCGTGTTAGCCAGGATGGTCTTGATCTCCTGACCTCGTGATCCACCCACCTCGGCCTCCCAAAGTGCTGGGATTACAGGCATGAGCCACCACGCCGGGCCTCAAGTAGTTCTTTATAGCAATGCAAGAATGGATTAATACACAAAGCCAGGTCAGAACTCCTGATCTTCCCCTGAAACCTGCCCCTGCAAGTCTTCCCCCATCTCAGCTAATGGCAACTTCATCCTTAGTGTTTCTCAGACCCAAAAGTTTGACATCATACTTGTCACCTCTTTTTCTCTTTTATCCCCATTCATTCCATTAGGAGATCCTATCTGACCTTTAAGCTATATCCAGAATTCAGCTATGTCTTGCCCCCTCTACTGCTACCACCCTTGTCCAGGTCACCAGCATTTCTAGCTTG